>NC_051314.1:95257473-95558467 GCF_015220235.1 Choloepus didactylus
TTGTGAAAGTGAGAAGAAAGTCGATCCTTGTGTTACAGGTGGTCAGAGGAGTCCTGAACCTGAATTTGTACCTCAGTGTTATCAAGAATGTTTAGTGATACAGAGACGTAAGCTTTCATTATAACCACCTTTTTTTCAGAGAACTCAGATATGAAACCAAAGTTGAGAGACACATTTAAGAGACTTATGATGGTATCTACTCAGGATCATTCCTCACTTCTGATAACCAACGCTCATTTACTGGGTCAAAACTATCATTCTTGGCTCTGTGTTCTGATTTGTTTTCTACCAGAAATCACCACAATTCCTTGTGCAATTATACATCAGGAAGGCTAACCTCACTGGTTTACCAGATATCCCGATATTTGAATAGCTCATGTAGAGGTGCTATTCCATAAAAGGAATACATTTGCATTTTAGGAAAATAGGAAAATACAAATCCCACCATACATGATCTTATAAAGTGTATGGAGAGAGGGCAACCAAAAGTGAGAACAATTGAGGGAGATAGAGATTTATACATATGATTTTAAATTATTTTTGTCATTCTCTTTGTAACCTTGACTAGGTGGTTGTGCAGTTCTGGGTCTACTATGGATTTCAAATGATACAATGATTGCTGTATATTATGATGGTATGATAAGAATACCACAAAATTGAGATTAGGGTGTAGTTTGTGGGGGCATTCATGCCTAGATTAAATGTGGCAATCAGTGGGAGGTAGCATTTCATTAATACAATTTTAATTATACACGGAATAATCCTTCACATAAATTGAAGAATCCTGTAGCTTCAAAAGCTGCACTTGAAATGGATTTTAAAAACCACTTAAGGTACTTAGGTTGTGTTTTGTTTACAAAAAGATTTACTAAATAGTAATTAGATGGGTTCACACTCTTCCTGGGGTTGGAATACCTGCCAGTTTATTTACAGAATCTCCTTCCACCAACCTCACTGTAACCCTAGCGAGCAGAAGCAGCTATCTCACACAGTATTTCTATAAACAACTTTCCAACATATTCTTAATGCTTGCTCAAGTTATTCATTGTATTCCTTCTATAACAAGAAAATATTCTTTGTCACATGTAATCCACCCATCTGCTAAGAAGAGCAGACTCTGATTAAAGCGTGAGCAAATGTGGTGGTTGTGGTGTATGTTTGGAAAAGTCAAAGGAGCACAAAATTCTCTGCACTAGCAAGGAAGAGAGACTAAGAGGGAAAGAACCCAGGAAAGATAGGAGAGAGAAAGATCTAGAAGGAGCCAAGTTTGAGAGGAAACCAGGTAACTGGGAGGTAAGGAGACTGACTCGGGAAGAGTTCTTTTTGAGACTTTGACTTGGGACCTCAGCGTTGAGTAAGAGACTCATCACACTTCATTCCTTTTCCAGAGATAGGATGACCTCTTTGTGTCCAACATTAAACCCTGTATAGAGAAGAGAAGAAGCAAGAGAGGGAAAAGATGCCTGGTTCACAAGGGCCATTAGGCTCCCTCCTGCTTACCACTCCAGCCTCAGATCTCTAGTCTCACTTTGGCTCTTTACCTGCCTCTCGTACACCTCAAGCTCTTCCCTGCTTCCCTCTGCTATCTAAGCTCCATCTACATAGAACTACTATGCTTGACACATTTTGTTAAACATATTTTCTTTACATTTGCTGTTACCTTGCCAGGAATGTTTTCTTCCCACTTTGTATCTTGTTAATTTCTATTCACACTTTGTGTTCTGTTCATATGTCACTGTTTCTGGAAGTTATTTGCTGACCCTAACCCCAACACCTGACAAGTCAGTTCCTATACATATATCAAACTCTCTAGTTACTGCTGGTTTAAGTGCCTGTTCCATCTACAGGGCTCTAAGTTATTTGATGGCAAGAATAAACAAGGCCTGGTTCACCTTTTGTAGTCCCAAACCTGAGTGCCTAATAAGTATTCAAAAATATTGAATGTATGTGGACAAGTGAATGAATGAATGATGGTGTTAGTAAGCTCCCCACTCCCAAACCTCCTCCTCTCTGTATCAGGCAGGGTCAAGAACAACAAGAAGAAACTAGGTATTTTTTAAAAGGGGATTTAATATAGGAAATTAATTACACAGCATTGGAAGGGATACTGAGGTGTGGTATTAGTGTAACTGCAGAAATTGCTATGTTCAGACCCAACCACAGGAAATTACAAAGGCTTTACTTGACAGGCCTAACAGGGGAGGAAAGGAGTGTGGAAGTCCAGGGCCTTGGTCCCGTCCTCAACAGGAATGAAACTCCAGGTGCATAACAGTCTGTTTGATCAGGACAAAGGTTGAGAAAGAAAATGAGCTCCCTGGGGGGGAAAAGAATGTATTCACTGATGTAAAGGGATGGGAGCAGGATGGCACTGTGTGTGTCTTAGTCTTAAACATTAATCTTTGTAAAACATCAGGTCTTAAGCCCCTTTAATGATTATATAAACAGTCTGATGTCCTCATACTATAGGAAATGTCTTTGTTCTGAAATCATATACATATTGCCCCTTGAACTTCTGCTCCTTTGTGGAGTGCTGCCCCTCCAGCCAGCCACCACTGGAGAATCTCTCTTGTTCGTAAGTCCTAATAAATCTATGCCTGCTTCTGTGCCTGGCGTGTTTTTCAGTCACTGGCTCATGCATTTCATGAGCTTTGTCTGGGCCTGAACAAGGAGGAAGCTGCCCTCCCCACAGCAGACACAGCACATAGCCAATGCACTGCAATCTCCGGAGGGAGTTGCAGTCAAGGGCTCAGGCCCCCATGACCGGTCATGCTCATACCTATTTTGCATTCCTAACCCAAGACCTTCCTTAGGAGCCTCTTCTGAGATCTCCCTTTCTGAGGAGAGGAAGGGAAGACCTTGAAGATACTTTTCTCCACCATGACTCAGTACTCAGTACTTTTCCACTCCTAGCCTCTCCCCCTTTTCCTAGCACTAGAGTCCATAAAACTCCAGAAAGCTTTTGTTCGGGTTCCTTCAGCAGGGAGACATCCCACATCTGTGCTGACCCATTTGACCCTTGCCTGGTGCCATTTTATGGAGGAAAATGGAACAGAAGGAGCTAAGTGTTTTCTCCTCAGGTTAGCCTCTTGCTTGTACCATTACAGTAAGTGAACAAAGGCTTGACTGTTACTTTCATTTTGACTTGTTGTCTTAATTGGCTACTTTCAACACCTGGCAGCTCAGTTTCCTCTTTCAATTCAGCTCAGCTCTTGACAGAAACAAAGAGAGGGCATTCCCAGAACCTGGGAGCTCAAGGTAGGGATCCCTTCACTGTTGGTGCTCAGACTTCTGATGAGGGAGCCTAGTCAGGAGACAGCTGGGGTGTGGACTATTGAGGGCTCAGACTTCTGAAGATGGGGTACAATCTTGTGGGTGTGCAGATCATGGAAAGGGGCCTAGCCCAGTGAGTGAGGGAGCAAGTATGGACAGTACCGCAGCTGCCAAGTATGCAATGTCTGACCGTTGCAGTTACCTCGGAAGGGGCATGGGAAAGCTGGTGACGGGAGTACTAAAGAAGTAGAAGCTGGAGCCAACCATCTGTGACTCCTAGAGAATTGCTAAAAGTTACTAAAAGTTGGAGGGAAGTCCTTTCTCTCCTTCCCATCTTCCTCTGGTGCCTCCCATTAGCAGAACCTAATAGAATGCCAGATAGCAAGCTAGTCTGGGGAAGGCAGTATGCAAATCTAGGCCCAACATTACAGAGTCTAGAAGGCTTTGAGGCCCTTAGGAAACAGGTACATACCCATAGAGACTATCCCTTTGGTTAGTCACCATCAGTACCCCTCCATATAATAATAATAAGAGCTTCATGTTTCTACCTAATCAGATGCAATTATCCATCAGGTGACTGTTTTACTCTCTTCCAAAAAGGGAAGATTTCCTACAGCAACCTAAAGATGTAATATTCTGTAAGTAAAAATGAAGTTATAAACTTAACCATCAATAGTAGTACTTAAGTAAAAGTAATAGAGAAAGGAGGAGGGACAAAAAAACATGGGTTAACATTAGCAATGCATACATTACAATCAAAGGAGGAAAATATTTGAATCAGTTACATTTCTATATTTGTTCATGAGGCCATGAATGATATTTATAACTTCCTTTCCCACTGCCTATTTGATATTTCTTTTATCCTAAGGCAGCAACTCAACTGGTAAAGATACTTTACTGGTCAAATGACTCAACCCTTCACTCCTGAAAGGGTCTGAATTACCAGAGACCTCTCCTTTATTGGGTTGATGAAGTTTCCACAAATTTTACTTCTGCATATGGAAGTACTAAGAGACACTCATTGAAGACTCCAGGCTCCAAACATAGTCCTCTATCCTCCCTTGAGTAGCAGAACCTAATTTTCCCAGCCAGTATATAAAACCTCATCTTTTGGTTCAGCAGCATGAGAAACACCAAATGGTCAGATGAGCCTAAGTGGAATCATTTATGCATTATGAACTAAAATCACTAAATTAGCAGAGCCCAAAGTTATAGGAATGGGCAGCAAAAATTATCTCATTGGATTATTAGGAGTAATTGTAAGAGGAACCATTCCCAGTTCTACCACTTGATTCTGGATGTGGGATAAATTGCACTGGTTCAAAGCATATATTTCATCCTATGGGATATAACCCCAATCTTTCAGAGTATTGACTCAATGGGCCTTCAACTGGCCGTTCCACCTTTGATTAGAGCAGCTGCTTCTGGGAGAATAAGTTCCTTGGTCAGAAGCAATGTTGTATGGGATACCAGGATGGTGAATAAGGCATTTTCTAAGTCCAAAGGATAGTAGAAGCATTACAGGGGTAGAAATATTATGGATAGGGAAGGAGAATCCAAACTCTACTAAGTATGTATTCTAATGAGCACAAGTAGCTGCCTCTTCTGTTGAAGAAGTCTAATATAAGTAATCTGCTACCAGGTGGCTGCCTGTTTCCCCGACAAATGATTGTTTCCTTCTCTGCCATTGGCAAGTTAGGCACTCAGCATAGCAAGTGTCAGTTCAGCTTTGGAGAGTGGAGCTGACTATTGCTAAGCTCCTCCATAATTTCTATCCCAGCCATCATGGACCTCTGGTTGCCGGGGAAAGAAGCCGCCTGGCACAACATGTCACCTTGAATATCCAGATACTGAGAGCCTCTTCTGTGAGTGGGTGCCCTTTGGTGATCCTGTGAGACATTCCTGTCATGAAGGTATTGAGTAGTAAATTAATGAATGGAGCAGTGTCATCCTTCAAAAGCTCAGAGTGGGCTGCCTCTGTGGGCTAGGGTGATGGGGGGAGATGTTGCCATTATGATGGGGACGAAGAGACCCTGCAGTGGCAGAGGTTAAGCACCTGCTCTTAATTGCCAGAAATATGGTATTAACAGAGTAGACACAGGAAATAGCAACAGGGACATAATGGAAGTCAGAGTATTTGGACCAAAACGGATCTTTGATGGTGGCTAATTAACCATATATCCATAGGAATGAAAGAGATGGATGGCTGACAAGAGTATTACTTAATCTATTTAATAACTGGAAAAATTCCTGGTCTAGAGGGCAGAAATCTGTCTTGAGTCATCACAATAGAGAGCCATGGCCTCTCACCCTAATCTGTGTTCTAAGTCTATCCACAGACACTCAACTTTTTTTTTTTAAATTTTGGTCCTTGTTGCATCTTTCCTCTATGATACAGTCACGTAACTATTTTTTGAATGAATGGATGCATGAATAAATGAATGGATATAAAGAGATAGATGTTAAGAAAAAATGGGAAAGAATAGCTGATAGGATTGTAGATTCAACTGGAAGAGTGGGTTGAAGGCTTAACTTGAAGCCTGGGATACTTAGGAAAATGGTGCTAGGATTAACAGAAATAGGAAGTTCAGAGAAGGGAATTTATTAGAGAGGGCAGGGAGTGCAAATACGAGGAGTTCAACTTATAAAGCTGAGCCTGAGAATTGTTGCAAATATTTTGCAAAGACTTCCCCAGCTTTGGCTTTTAATTTAATAACCATCCATTTGGGTGGGGGTCTTGGCCCTATCATAATAAAAGCAATAGAGACTGATTATATGATTTGTGATATGATTGTCTCTGGCTGATGTCCCCTTCTCCCCCTGCCACCAACTCCCAACCCCTGTATCAGCTCACTACCCTCTGGACCTGTGCAGGTGGCTGAGCAGAGCAGGCAGACAGAAATGTTTGCACAGAGAACTCCTTATTACCTCTGACAGTTGTGTTTTAGCCCCACAGCTTCCAATTCCAGTTCCTGGAAGGCTGCCCAGCAGTGTTGCCAGATATCATTACCATGGAAACCACAGTCCATCCCACTAGGGTGAGACACACAGAAGGCAAAGCAGTGCAACAGATTTTTCTGAGGCTCTGGTCCCTCTGACTTCACATTTGACAGGACTGTACATGTGTTCCTCTGCGGGGCACAGGGATAAAGCAAACCAGGAGAGTTGGGTTGTTAGTGGCTTTCAGGAACAAAGTAAGGAAAATTCCACTCAGGGAAGCAAGGTCAAAGTTACTCTCCAAGGATAGAAATGTTTTTCTTATTTTCCTCTAAATAGAGCACTATGTGGCTGGCATCTGTCCAGAAAAGAATGACAGTGATATATATTGTCTGGGTTTTTGACATTATAAAGATAACTCTCAATACAAATGGCTTTTCTATTCCAGTGGATAATTACCTTGGCCCCCTAGACTGGGGAGGACATCACTTAACACAAGGATTCTTTGTTTCTTACCTTGAAGCCAATGGAAACACTAGTACTGCATTGTCTTTTTGAGCTGGGTGGTTGTTACCAAGGGGTGTGTACTTACGTTAACATTCATGGAGCTGGGTACTGACGACTTGTGCATATGACTGTTTGTAAATTTTACCCCCATAAAGTACTGTTATCAAGTAAAATGGAAAACAAATTATTGTTAATCATTCAAAGCAAAATTTTTTTTCCCTAATTTGCCCATTTTTTAAAAAAAGGCAGTTTGAGGAGTGGCTTCCTAGAACCACGCAACTTTTATTTTGAAATATCAATGATAGCATTCTAAAAACATGATTTCTCGGAATTACTAAGTGTCTTTATTGTGCAAAGGACTTAGAAGACCATAATTACTGAGCAGTTACTCTGGGGAGGGATTTACTGTTCTCCCTCTTGTGTGCCTGTTCCGTCTCTTTCGTTGCCCTACCGGGTACCCACTTCCCACTGAAAGCCATGTGGATAGCGGTCCATTGGCTAAATCCCTAGACTAGTATCTGAACATGGCATGTAAAACCCTGCTCAGCCTCACCCGCGGTCCTCTCCAGACACTTGGAAAGAAACTACAATGTTTCAACACTAAAATTCTTGATGAAATTCTGAGGCTGGTCAATCACAGCAGTCATTTCTTGCTTGAAAGGCATTCACCTGTTTCCTACCCTGCCCAGCAACCATTCTTGTGTTTTATTATCACAGTCTAGGTGGAACCAACTTCACACAGGTACCCCCCTGAGTTAAGGCAATCTCAGTCCTGCTCATTTCTTCTCTTTTCTTGGTCCCTTCTAAGTCTTATTTTTCTCCCCTTGCATCTCTATTCAAGTCAAGGACACTGCCCAACATATGATAAGTGCTCGTTAATTTTGGCTTATCTGCAACTGTCTTTTCCTCCTCCTCCACCTCCTGCTGCTGCTTCTTTCTCCTTCTCTTCCTCCTCCTCCTCATCCCCCCTTTTCTTCTTTTTGATATTTACTCTATATCCCTGTCTTAACCTGAAACCTGGCTGTACTTGGTTTCTCAAAATCCATGAAATAGAAGATTAACTTTTTATTCTCTCAATAAATGTTGAGAAATTCTAATATGTCAGCCACTGTGCTGAGGATACAGCTCTATAGTCCCCGCCCCCAGGAAGCTTATATTCTAATGGAGAAAACAGAATGAAATTGTGGAAAAAATACAATAATTGAAGTCAAAATAAATGTAAGGAAGGAAAAAACCAAGAAGCTAAGATAGAAAATAAGAAAAGGGAACATACTTTAGGTAGGGTGGCCAAAGAAATCCTCACAGAAGTGAAATTTCTGCTGAGTCATAAGGCATGAGAAAGAGTTTAGCCATTTATAGAGGGAGGGAAGAGCATTCCAGGCAGAGAAAACGGCATGGATAAAGGCCCCGAGGGCAGAGGGCACATCTTCTGTTCTAGAAACTGGAAGACTCTTAAGGCTGGACTGTATTTGAATAGGGGAGAGTAGATTTGAGATACAGTCAGAAAGGGAGGGACAGAATCAATCAGAGCCTTGAAAGGCATGCTAAGGGCTTCAGTTTTATTTTAAATACCTACTTATTTTAAATAGGAATGCCTGGAAGGATTTTCAGTAAGAAACTTTTTTGATCCTATTTCTTTCCTAAGAAGTTCATTATTCTTAGGAAAGAACTTCTTTCCTAAGGAACTTTCCTAAGGAAAGAGCTTCTTAGGAAAGAACCTTGGGAAAGAACTTCTTTCCTGAGTGGAGAATGGACTGTGGGTGAAGGGGTGGGAGAGAGAAGAAGAAAAAAGCCTGCTTGGAGCTATAAACTGATTGAGTTTTAGACATGAGGGGTGAAGCAGTGAAAAAATAAAGATGACTTAGCTTTGTGGTTTGAAGAACTGACTGAGTGATGGTACCATTTACTGAGAAGAGGAAGACCAAGGTGGGTGAAGGAGAGTTTGGGGAGCTTTTTGCGAAGTCTGTGAGACATCCCAGGGAAGGTATCAGTTAGACAATGAGAAAGGTAAATCTAGAGCTCAACGGAGTGGTCTAGACTGGAGATACAAACGTAGGACTCATCAGCACACAGATGGAACATACACTAATAGGAATTGATCAAATTACCTAGTGTTTCATCATAGAAAGGGCAAAGTTTCTATTAGTTTTAGAAACATGGAAATCTTTGATGACCTCCACAAGCAGTTTTAATGGAAAACTGGAATAGAGAATTGGTATGTGGTGCATTAGGGAGTACATGGGAGATGAAGTGGAAACAGCATATGTAGACAGTTTTTTTCTCCCAGAAATTTGGCTATAAAGTGCAGAAGAGTCAGTAGCTGATAATTGTTATTAATAAACAGCAATTGTGTATTGATATGCTACTGTGTGTATGAATGTGTATATGTGTATATATATTTTAAATGAGAAAGATACACAAGAGTGTGATATATGCAGATATGAATTAGAGGAAGGGAATACCTGGGGATAACTGAAGGGGCCAAGTCCTTGAGAAAGAAAGGGGATGGATGCAATTATCCTTTGACAGAAGGAGGGAAACTTCCCCCACTGGAACAGGAGACAAGAGGATGAGTACATGTGGAGCCAGGTTGGTAGGTTTGAGATGAGCCGATGTGGGCGTTTAGATCTGATGACTTCTATTCCTCAGACTATAAAACAAAGTCATCAGCTGTGAATGAATGTCAAATTAGGGTGTGATCGATTTGGAGAGGGTGAAAGAAGTCTGGAATATTTGTCTAGTGAAGGGCATTGTGACTCTACTAAAGAAACATGATAGACTTTTTTGGCAGTCAACTAACCTGTGTGGTTTTCTTCAATCTCTGGCAGCTTGGGCACAAGCACAAAAAAAAGGTGGATTGTAGGGGGACTGTAGGGATTATTTAGGATTAGTTATGACAGATGACTACAAAGGAGGGAAAGGAGCAGGAAGGTTGAGGTTGTTTGCAAGGGAGTGATTGTAATTATGGACCGTAGCATCTAGACTTGACAGTAGTGACATGAAACCAGGAGAGGATTATGGACAGTAAGAAGGTGGTAAACCAACAGATTCGAGTCCCTAGGAGGTTGAATTGTGGAAGCAGAGGTATTTGAATCATAGAACTGGAAGGTTAGAATCATGTTTGAAGATACATTTGAAATAAAAATTCCACATGGGTACAATTTCTGGAGGTAATAATGAGGCAGACTAGAGGAGGTCACCTAGGGCAGGAAGGTCTCCCTTGCTCCAGGCGAGAGCAGAGAGCACAAGATAACATCAAAACTGCAGCAGAAATAAGCTAACAAAGGAAACTGCTTCACTGCAAAGCAGAACAACAAAGCAAGTTGCCCCATTTCTCAGAAACGGCTAAGGTGAACAGAAAGAGAAAGAAAAGAGGGGTAAGCAAGAAGGGGGATTTCGGGGAATTTCCACACCTAGCTTCAGCTTAAAAGTAGCAACAAGCCAGCATATAAAACCCCAAACATAAACTAATTCGGAGAAAGTCTTTCTGGAGCGCTCCCATGCTGACTTCTCCACTACTTGCTACTACTGGCCTTTCTCGTCCTTGAATTCTTTCTTGCAGTGAGACCCCAAGCCTGGAGCAGAGCTTGGCTCCAGTGTTGGCAGAGCTCTGGTAACAATAAGGTCCAGAATGTGACCATGGAAATGGATGGTTGAGAAGGAATGGGGTAAGGTGTTCAAGAAATTGATAAACTTGGGTGTTGGATCAGAAGTTTTATAGGAAAGAGGGGCAAGAATGGTCTGGAGTGACAATAGAAGACTTGAGGAGTTGGAGCATGAGAGAAAACCTACCTCAAAATAAGGGAATAGCCATGTTTCACTAAACATTTCAAGATGTCGAGGATGTCCACTGTGCTTTTCTCAGAGGGCACAGTGGACTGTTTGCAAGAATCCCAGGGATGGGGGCTTCCGGAGTTTTGGCTTTCCCAAGCCTGGAGTGGGCAGTAGGGTCCCAGGTTTGGCACTAGGGGTTTCCTAGGGACGGGAGGAAGGGCCTGCATTTCTTGGTTTCTCCTTATGCTTTCAGACCATTGTTATGTAGCTCTCATGACACTTCTTCTAAAACTGTTTAGGTTACAATTTCTTCGCTCATTCAGAGCTTCATCTGTGTGCCTGCAAAGCCTTCCCACGTGCTTCCCGAGGATGCAGCACTTCTCCTGCAGTCAGCTCTCCTTCCTGGCCCATGTCATAACCCTGGGTGACTTCAACGTCCTCTTGATTATCTATTTAATACCTGAATATCTTAGTCCCTTACGCTATTTTTTTTCTAAGAACATTCACTTCTTTTTTTTCTGTTAATGTATTAATTTCATCCTAAGTGACTATAACTTTGGCCTTTTTTAAAAATCTTGTTTTAACTTCTTGTTTTCCTTTTTGCAACCAGCTTTTTAACCTCATTTGGCCCCAGGCTCATGAGTCCTTGCTATTCCCTCAGATTCTTTCTGTCTTCCCTTCTATCACTACCCAGCTGGATCCCATGAAAAACCACTTCAACAAGACACTCACCAATGTCCATTGCAATGAGGCTTTGACTTCGAGCAGCACTTGCCTTTCCCAACCTGCACTCAGGATAGACCTCCCATCTGCTTGTTGGTTTGTTATCCTTTCTTGTTCAGGGTGACAGAATGTGTCATGGAAAATCATATAACAACGGTAACTGTTTGAATTATAAATGTGTGGTTTCCAAACTCAACTAGTCCCACCAAACTGCCCTCCTCTCCATTTTCGCTGTTCCTTCCCTTGTTCTTCCCTCATTATCTCTTGCCTGGACTATTGCCGTAATCTCCTAACTTTTCTTATTTTCTCTGGATTCTCCTCTTCCAATGCTATTCTCTTTTTATAACATCACTCTTCTAAAATACTAAAATGTTTTTTTTCTAAAATACAGATTAGATCATTTACTTCCCTGCTTTCAAATCTCCAAGAGTAGCCCAGAGTCTAAAATGTTAGGTAGAAAGTCCTTGGATTTTCATTCATTAATCAGGACTCTTCATGATTTGTCCCCAACCTACTTGTCCAGTCTTATGTCGCCATGTTTCCACTCAGCAAACCCCAAGTACACACACACACACACACACACACACACAAAGCCAGACCATTCAGTTTTCTCCTAACACACCCGCACTCTCCATCGCACTAGAGTGCCTAGTATGGAAGCCCTGCCTAGAGCGAAAGGTCTTTCTTCACCTCTTCTGTTGACCTCATGTTTGCTTTCAAGTCCCCACTCAAGTGCTGCCTCACCTGGGAAGTCATCCTCAGCACATCTATACTCCCCAGGTAAAGTATGGCTCCTTCCTTTGTCCTCGTGCTTCCACATGCCACCAGCATTGTGCTTATTATTCTTGTTACACTTCTCTACTGTGAGTTTCTTGAGCTTAGGGACTATATATTTATAATATTTATATGCCTCAGTGCTTAGCAATGTGGCTGCTACACAATTGGTACATTTTAATATTTTTTTGACTGAGTAATGAATATATGTATCACACTTTGTTGGTCATTTGAAATGGCAGGAGTATTTAAGAACATGTCCCCTGTGGCAGATTGGGTTACATACCCTGGGGGTGGGGAGGGTGACAAACATGTTCTTAATCTTAACCCACATTCCTGTGGGTGTGAACCCATTGTAAAAAGGATCTTTTGAAGATGTTATTTTTAGTCAAGGTGTGGGTCTTAATCCTATTATTGGAGGCCTTATATAGCAAAAGCCATGGGGAGGAGCCAGAAGCTGGAAGTCAACAGAACCTGGGAGAGAAATTGCGCTGGGATGGGAAAGCCAGGGAACCCAGGGATTGCCAGCCAGCCAGAACACTTTTGACCGTGGGAGGAAGCAAGCCTTCTAGCCTCTGAAACTGTGAGCCATACATTCCTATTGTTAAGCCAACTGATCATGTGGTATTTGTCATAGCAGCTGGAAATCTAGAAAACCCCTAACTTCAAAAAACTAAGATAGCAGTCAGAGGGCCTAAACTTACCCCTAAACTCACCTAAGAATAAAAGGGAGGCTAAGACCTAGCCAAAGGAATGGTATAGACAGTGGGTCTAGGAGAAACTCAGAGGGTGAGAAGGTAAGCTTCTGGCACTGCTGATTTGGGAAAAAATACCTGCCCACATGATAGCCTTCATTCCTGAATGACTGTTTGCAAGACATTCTTTCCTATCTAGTCTCACTTCTCTGGAATTAGGTGGCGGAAGATTATATCTGTGCTGACATTGCCAGAGAAAGAATTTTCATCTCACTTCTCAAGGAAATGCTCACTGTTCTGTCACTTTTATGTTGGAATACAAACAGTGAAACCTAAATATGTAAAGGAATAAACATATGGCTATACGTAATTGCTCTGGGATTTTGGACTTTTTCCTTGCAATTCAGCAGTTTTCCCCTCTGTACTTGGGGAATGAGAATATGGGGCTGTTGCCAACAACTGGATGAAAAGTAGGTAAATGTCACCATCCACACAACAATCTCTGTCACTTTCTCTCAAAAATAGAACCATGTGATTAGCTTTACATGTGAGAGGAGCCAGTGTTCTGTGGCTGGGAGGTCACTGAGTAATTCCTTCTTTCCCCTCCCTCCTTCTCTTGTCTATCCTGGATCCACTGCCCACTTACTTCTAGAACAGTCCCTCAGGCCATTTCCATATTAACTCTTAGCTTTGTGAGGATAACAATATTATTTACTTTTTTTCCTGATTATAAACATAATTATTATTCATAGAAAATTTGGAAAATATAGAAAATTATGAGAAAGAAATAAAAACCACTCATTATCTCATCATCCAGAGGTAACTGCTGTTATTTGGTTATTCTTTCTATTCTTTCATCTCTGTGTGTAAATGTTTGCCTTTTCTCTTTAAACCATATATGCTATTTTGTAATCTGCTTTTAGACTTTTTTTTTTGTTTTTTTTTTAACAGCTTTCCCATTGTCTATAGAGACAGGAACATTTCCTTCAGTACAGCACCCAAAGCCCTCAGAACTATCTCTGACCTACTTCTCTGGCCTTATCCCAGCTGAGGGCTGGTTCATTTGAACCCTCCCTCCTCAGCTCAGTTACTGATGTGATTACCACTCATCTGCAGTGCCCTTCCCATTCTTTCCCTGGGTCAAAGTCCTGCCATACTTCACAGCACTTCCCACCGGAGTTCTCTCTAGTATCGAAGATGTGAATTCTCTCCCTTCCAAATTTCCACAGTCTGCTTCCTCTGCCTGGAATGCTTTTCCCCCAGATGGCTCATTCTTCACATCTTTCAGGTCTTTGCCCTCAAAATGAACACCTGGGTCCTTTCAACTCCATTTTCACCCCCATCCTCCCACTTTTCCCTACTTTAAGTTTCTTCAAAGCACTTATCACTACACAATACTTGATATTTTGACTTTCGAATTTTTGATTGATTGAAGCTTTTTCTCTCCTCCACAAAACTATAAAGCTCCACGAAAGGAGGTTTCTTTTTCCTGTTTTGTTAACTGTTCTGTCCCTCATGCCTGGAACTGTGTCTGTACACAGTAGGTGCTCGTACATATTTAAGAGAAAGAAGAAATAAATTAGCATCTATCATTTGGAACTTAGACTGATCAACTCTATTTTTCATGAATGTGCATGTTATCTCCCACAAAGAAAGTGTGTACCTATTATTTACTATCAAGAATGTAAACTTCTTTAAGGCAGGGACCTATTTCTATTTTTAGGTATCTGTTGTACCTTAAGTCCTTCGTGTAGTATCTTGCATACAGACGGAATGCAAGATATAAGGTCCACAAGGACAGGGACCTTTGTGGGGTTTTTTTCTTCATTTTTTAAAAAAATACAGCTTTATTGAGATATATTCACATACCATACAGTCATCCATGGTGTACAACCAACCGTTCACAGCACCATCATATAGCTATGCATTCATCACCCCAATCCATCCTTGAACATTTTCCGTACACCAGAAAGAATAAGAATAAGAATAAAAAATAAAAGTGAAGAACAACATCCAAATCACCCCCCCCCCCCCCGTTCTTCATTCAGTTCACAGGGTCTTCACAATCACACTGTCATCCCTTGTAATCTACATTGTTATACAATCAAGGGACCTTTGTTTTTATCACTGATGTACACAATGTGCCCAAAACAAGGCTTGCCACATTCTAGGCACTCACTAAATGCTTGCTAAATGACTTCTGCCTGGCATAATTTTTATAAAGTTTTTTTCCTCCTTGCTGCTTTCAAATATCTCCTCCACCAAGAAACCTGGGGCTTAAATATTCCGTTTTAAAGTCATTCCTTTTGGCCTATTAGGAAAACATTTTAAAACACAAACATTAGATTTCTGGTTCCAGTGGGAACATGGCAACAGCTTAGATCTGTATCTCTCTGACTGTCCTCTTGGAAATCACTTAGAGCAAGAAGGAGAATAAAAAAATAAAACCCACAACTACATTTTCAGTGAAATCAGGAATCAGAGGAAACCTTTTTAACTCCATATTATGAATGAGTTTTATGAAAGACAAAGCCAGGTGTGAAGTCTGAGCAGAAAGTGGTAGCAGTGACATCATAAGTACAAAAAGCAAAACATGAAAGCTATTTATGGTATGCTACCTTTCCTGTAAGAAAAGGTCGTTTGCTCAAATGTGCCAAAGAAAAATCAGGAAAGATACACCAGAAACTAAAGAGATTGGTTACTTGCAGGAGTGGTTGGAAAAAGGAGTATAAAAGAGGGAAAATGAAACAGGACAGCCGGGATGAGGAGGGAAAGGCAGCTGTGTATTATATATTTTAGTATGGTTCTGTGCTTAAACTCATACTAAAACTTTACATACCTAAAAATAAAGACACAAAACCATCCAGGATGTGGGGGGAATCCAAAATGGAATATAAGCATCAGCAAACAAATCTACTGTATTACAAATGAACGATGTATCTATACTGAGGGGGTAGGGAAGAAAAAAAGAACTAAAACCTTAGTAACTGTGGAAAACAGCATCCTGACTGGATACTCTGAGCTTAAGGACATAAATAATTGTACAGGAATACCATGATCTACTTAATAAAAGTTTCTTTCTCAAAAAGATATGGGCTAGTAATTCTTTTATGCATACTACAATGGAATAATTAAGTAAACAGAGGGTAGAAAATGAGAGTTGAGTTACTGTCTTTTGGAGAAAGGGGATACCAATAAGCGGAAGGGAATGCTAATCTGAACCTTGTGGTGTTGGACTGAAATCTGAGGTATTACCATATACTGACGTTTTTTAATATACACACAGACAGATAAATCTATAAATATAGATGTATATACGGCGGAGGTGGTTGGTATACATACATTTATTTCCTAGCTCTGTCTGCTAAGAGGACCTAGAAGCATTGACATTTAGCTTCCAGATCTTGCTTTCTAAATACCATTCTCTCATAAAAGGAGCCAGGTGCAGGGTAAATGCAAAATGAACCTGGAACATGTTGTGGTTCCAAAAAGTAAGGGAAGGTTCAGAAAAAAGATGCGATGGGGTTCTTGCTGAAAGAGCAAGCTGAAGGAGCTTCTAATGGCAAAACTGGAACAATTTTAGCAACAAAATCAAGAATAATAGCATGCAGTTTTAACCCATAGAGTAAAATCAATAGCCTTGGGTTTGTGCTGATACAATGAATCGAATCAATAACCATATGCATTCATCTTTTGACTTTACCCATCTTGAGTAATAGCCTTATCGTCCATGATATAATTTATATATTTTTTAATCTGTGTATCCCCCACGGAGCCCAGCTTAGTATTTTTCACATAGTAGGTGCTCAATAATTATTTATTACTGAAAAAGAGTGGGCATTTCTAAACTTGGACTTGCAGAGGACATAGCCAGGAAACTTGTTGGTTTGAATTCTCACGTCAGGTATTTCAGGTATTTGCACCCTTTTTGTTTTTTTGGTTGGAAGAACTTTGTTTTTTCAACTTGGAGTAGCGGCATCTCTATAAAAATTTATAAGTCCGAATATATTTTCTGATGCACTATATCTGGGGTAAAAATAGTAGACACAAGCCATGAGGTATCCATGATCTTTTAGTGGATGAGCCAAATGAACTGCGTTATTTCAAGATTCCTTTGATGCTTCTCATGCCAAATGTGTACTGTCTCATTTAAAAATCTTACCATTGAGTTTAAAATGTAGCATAAGGGATTTATTTGCATTCCTTTGCCATTTTGTAGGTTATCTGACTGCAGTGGGCTGCATCACTTCATACTTCACACTTCAGGAGGCCTGGCCTGAACTCCACAGGGTTATGGATGATTAGAGATGCCCTATCTCTGCAGACCACACAGGTAGTGACATAAAATAGCTCTCGAAATAGTGCCTTCTGAAGCCCCTGGTCTCTTGGGGTTATTTTTTTATCTTTCCTTCATCAGATATAAGTGAATCCCCCAGATACCACCTCTGGGGAGACTTCTGTGAACACCATTCAAATACCCACCCCCGGTTACATCCTTCCTGAGAGGGGCATGTGACACCAACATCTGGAGATGTGTGATAGTGAACGCTCACCCTTTGAAATGAGACAGACAGAAGATCCTTCAGGTTTCCTTGTTGGTGAAGGCCATTAGGTATTGATTGGCTGAACTACTTGGTTTTTGCCAGTTTAGGTGGTATTGAGTTTTATAAATGTGAAAAAAATTTTACACGACTTCAGTGAATAATGTATTTTCTTTTGTACAATAGCTCAAAGCTTCCACATAGTGCTAAATCATCTGAAAGCATTAGCAGGTTTGAAAAGCAACGTTTATTAGCTAATGCTGCCATTTCTTTTCCCACCCAGATTTCCTCTCAAGGAAAATTTACAGCCATGTTGCTCAAAATATCTCCCATAACACAGTTGGATCGAAAATATCGTCAATCCATTGTTTTTGCCTGTCTTAATAACTAAATTGAATTGACCAATTTGTTGATCCCATTGATTGTGAAGAAATCTTTTAAGTTGACTGGGGGAAAAATAAAACACATAAAAAATAATTAGTCTGGAAACATCTGACTCGGTGACCACATGAAAACATAGCCCGTGTCCTTTGCAGACTAACTTGCTGTCTTTACTGATGTATCTGATTTGGAAAGTTACTACTGTTCCCTGCTGAGAAGGGTAACTGCTTTAACTGTAACAAAGCTTATTTCTCTGAAAAGTTCTGTTTTCTTTTTGATCCAGATATGAGTTTCCAACTTTTCTTTCAAAATAAAAAAGAATACTAATTTTAACTGGGAAAAATGCAAAAGAGATTCCTAATTACTCCTAATTCTAGCATAACATAGGTTCAATGGATTTCTGGGATTTTAAATCACTGCCCTGCATTCTGCCAAAGGCTTAAGATTGTTTTCTAACCACTTATCTTTTGCACATGTATAATGTATAGTTTGAATCTCTGCTTCTGGCAATAGAAAAATTTCTGGAGATTTAGGGAATCAAAGAGTAGATCCCCTAGACATTCCTGTTTCAGGGTAAGGAGGAAGAACATTTTGTTTATTACTGAATAAAACAAGGAAAGATTTTTAAATCAGTTGATTTAAAATCATGATGCCTAAACTAGGTATAATAAAAATCTGACTCCATTTTTGATGTTTGTCTGCTTACAGCTTTCAAGTTAACGTCTCTCTTTCTTCCTTTTGCCCCACAATTGGGGCAGTCGATACAGAAGCTCGTGTGCTCCTTCCCTTGGTGCCAGCAGGGAATTCTAAGCACACAAGCCCCATATGCACAAGGCAACCTTCACCCTGACCCCTCTGTCCAAGTGCAATAAAAACCAAAGCCACTAGCCTCTTAATTTATTCAAGCCATTTTGAAGTAGTGTGGGTGCCTTCCCTGTTCTCCCAGAAAACCTCCTTATGTGAGTAACAAACCTTTTCATATCCTCTTGATGTATGTGTTGCATCATCAGTTTCAACATCCAAACCAATTTTGGGTGGGGTTAGGGATGGGGGTGGATCCCGCTGTCTAAGGGCAAACATGAAATGATTGGCACTGTGAGCAGGAGGGTCTAGACGATGACTACTACCATCTGGGTGTTTCCTCTTGCTTTTAGCCTGTTTACTGGCTCTGCTGCCTGCTGGTGAGTGTGCACTTTGAGCGCGTGCCTGCTGGCTAGCATATGCTTTGAGCTGTGCTCCTTTACACTGCATTTGCCAAGTCCTAGTGAGCCTCTGTTACAGATCTAACCAACCCAAGTTAGAAGTCTTGATAATTGGCATTTAGGGAGAGGAAGTTGGGATTGGGGTCTGCCTTAAAGTCGCCCTGAGTCAGGTGTCTTTGCCCAGACCTTGTATCCAATCCTTGGATTGAATTGTGCATCTTGATTTCAGCATAAGTGATGACTGACACTAGATCAGGGGAGCAACTCTTACCCTGGGATGGTTGGTTGTGTGCCTCAGTCAAGCACTGGCCCCTGTTCTACAGAGCACACAGGGAAAGACTGACAGCCTGTGCCACGTACGGGCCCATCCTGTGTTCATTTGCGTGAGGAAGAGTAGTCACCATGTAGCATACTGAACTCCACACTCCTACAAGCAGATGGCTCACCAGGGCCCTACAAAATGCTTCTGCTGCTGCCTATGTCTCTGTAAGCAAAAAAGATTCTGATCTGTGGAGTTTTAGGGGAAAGCACCCATGGCACAGACCCTTAGGAAAAGCAGCACCAAATGCTTTATCCCCAAACCCCTTTAAGGGCTCAAGGACACCATGACCTTATTAAACAGCTGTAAAATATTATTGAAATTACTGACTCTAATCAGAACCTGGAATACATTTTACTACTGTAGATTTGGCTAATGTGTTCTGTCAGCACGTATTTCAACCACCTCTCAGCTCCAGATTGCCTTTACCTTTGAAGAGACACAGTATACCCTTACCTGGCTACCCATGGGGTATCGCAACAGCCCTACCATTTCACACAATATTTGCAGGCTTGATTTCAACCACAACCAACTTTATCCAGGAGCACAGGTATGTTATCATACTGACGGCATTCTCCTCCAAGGAGATTTATATGACAATCTCATTCAGGACCTACAAATATTCACAAATGAGCTCATAAAAAGAGAGTAGCCATTGCCCCCACAACTTACAAGATCCTGACACCTCAATACAATTCCTGGTAATTATTGGGTAAGTTGAATACTGCTCCATCACTGACACTGTCAAGAAATAACTATTGAGCCTCTAAGTTCTTCCAACGTTAAAATATGCTGAAATCTTTTAGGCCTTTTTGGGTTAGGGGCACATAATCCTAATTTATAAGTTTTACTTAAGCCCACTTACACTGTCACTCACAAATTGGCCCATTTTTAATGGGGACTCCTGTAACAAAAGGCTCTAAAATCCATCTAAATTGCCATAAGCAGGTACTTCCATTACTGCTCCCCAGAGACTCCTTCACTGTAAAGGCTTTAGCAACCTCTCCTCATGTCTCCTGGAGTCTCTGGACCACCCATGGCAGCCATAAGTTGCTCACTGGCTTCTGGTGCAAGAAAATGCCATCCTCAGCCTGCCCTACACACCACTACATGGCAACTCATGGTCACATATCAGGGGCCTTCCGGAGATGGAGCTTCTTACAGGCCCTGAGCCTTTGACTCTCTTCATCTAGATTTCTGTTAGGCTTTGGGTCATGAAGGCAGCACTCTGAAGACTTGGTGTGGTCACAAAGGTCTCCCTATTGACATGAAAATGGTACTTACATGATAGAGCCAATTCTGGGCGTTTGTGACTATCCCACCTACAGGAGGAAGGGGCTTTCCCTGTCTTCAGCTCCTTGCTAGGTGCACTGGTGCCAGAGGAGGACACCCTCTCCTGGACCCACTGCCCCCCTGGGGAGCCTCTTGGTAGCAACTGAATGATCAATAAAGGGTGCTTTACGGATGATGGCCAAGATTCAGGCAGTTACCTTAGCACTAGAGTATACCCTGGCCAACAACTGGCCCTAGCTGTCATTTTTAGACTTCTGGCCATTGCCGGTGGTCTGGCTATCTGGGCTGACCAATAGCAGCAACAACAATCCTTATTCAAGTTCATTCCCTTTAGGTAAGAATCTCTGGGAGTTTATTGCCTCATAGATACTTAAAATATAAATTAAAATTACACATGTCTCTGTGCATACTAAACCTACATTTCAAGCCTCACCAAACACTTCTTAACCCCTTCTAAATTCCAGATATTATAGATAGTTACAGTGTGTGGCAGGCTGAATTGTGGGCCCCTAAAGATGCCCATATTCTAATCCCCAGAACCTGTGAATGTTATCTTAGGTGGTAAAAGGTATTTTGCATAAGTGACATAGTTAAGGATCTTGAGATGGGGAAGGAAATGTGATGACAGAAGCAGAGGTCAGAGAATCAGAGAGTTTTAATGATGCTGTATTGGTGGCTTTGAAGATGAGGAGGGGGCCATAAGTCAGGGAATGCAGGTGGCCTTTAGAAGCTGAAAAAGGCAAGAAAACTTATTCTCCCCTCAGAGCCTCTAGAAAGAATGAGTCCTGCTAGAAAGAATGAGCCCTGCTAACACCTTGACTTCAGCCCAGTGAAACTAATTTTGGACCTTTGATTTCCATAAATGTAACATAATAAATTTGGGTTGTTTTAAGTGAATAGTTTTGTAGTAATTTGCTGCAGCATCAATAGGAAACTAATACACAAAGGGACTCAAAATACACTATCCTGAACTCTTGACCAGAGCATCCTATAGTACTTTCACTTCCCTCACCAACCTCAGGCTTCAGGCCTCACACGGAGCCACAATGGCAAAATTAAACCAGTCCCAGTTCAATCAAATGAGACGTGATACATTTCCCTCATCAATGCAACATCAGAGGTGAAATTTAATGATGAGTCTGACTCCATTTTTGATGTTTGACTCTTGAAATTTTTTAAGTCTTACCTTTCCCTCTTTCCACTCTTACCCTAAATCTGGACAAGATGATAAGAAAGCCCTCATTTTCCACCCCATGGGACAGCCAGTTCAATCCACGTCAGCCCTGGACTATAGATGGAAATCCTCATCCTGGGTCCAACCCCCAAGTACACACACACACACACACACACACACACACACAGAAACAAAACCCCTCACCTCTCCCTTTGCTCAAGCCATTTTAGAGCAGCTTAGGTGCCTGCCCTGTTCTCCTCAGAAGGCCCCATTATATGAGTAATAAACCTTCCCATATTCTCTTGGTATGTGTATGGCATCATTGTTCTTGACATCTAAGTGCATTTTGATGGAGGGTTGATTCCTTCTTTGTAGAGTGTCCCCACAACAGTGGGTAACTCAGTATGTCGGGTGGGATGCTAAAATCATCTTCAGGAGCATTTGTTTTACTCCAAGTTTCTGGAGAAAATTGATTTTGTATTAAAAGTAGCAAGGAATTTTAGAGCAAAACAGAAAAGTAATTCATGTCCTTGAGCCCCTTGCAAAATAGGTCCACCATCTGTCATTAGGGCTACGTCAAGGGGAAAGATTAAGAAGTGCTATTTTAAGTTAACTTGGCTTCATACACAGGGTCAGATAATCAACTAAGATCAGGGTCAGACTATTCCGGAGGGAACACTTGGAAACTTGCACCACGAAAATTCAGTTGGGTTCTTTGGGCATGCAGGACATCTTTAGATGAGGCCCAAATTAAGAGCTTTTAAAAATTTATTTACTCCAGTCTATCAAGATGGTAGCATAAGACAGTCCAGCGTACTGTTCCCCCACAGAATCTTTGAACAAGTAGTAAAATCTGGCATAATCATTGTCCTCAAAATTCTGGAAAGGAATTAAAGGGTTGCAGAAACTTGGCAAGTGCTGAGTCAAGAAAACACAGGTCAAAAATAAGAACCAATATTATAACACTCCTAAACACAAACACAGGAAAGCATCTTCATGACCTTGTGCTAGGCAATGGTTTCTTAGACTTTACACCAAAAGCATGAGCAAAAAAATAAATAAGAAAGAAAAAATAGATAATTGGAACCTCAAAATTAAAAACTTCTGTATATCAAAGAGCTTCAACATGAAAGTAAAAAGATAATCTACAGAATGAAAGAAAATATTTGGAAACCATACACCTGTTTAGAGTTTAATATCTAGAATACACAAAGAATTCCTACAACTCAATTTGAAAAAAAGAGAACAACCCAATCAAAAAATGGCAAAACACTTGAATAGACATTTCTCCAAAGAAGATATATAAGTGGTCAATAAGCACATAAAATGATGCTCAACATCATTAGCCATTTAGGAAGTACAAATCAAAATCACAATATTTTACCATTTCATACCTACTGGAATGACTTCTATTTAAAAAAGGGAAAATAAGTTTTAGAGAGGATGTGGAGAAATAGGAACACTCATTCATTGTTGGTGTGAATGTAAAATGTTGCAGCCACCATGGAAAACAGTTTGGCAGTTCCTCAGAAAGTTATGTATAGAATTAACATATGACCTGACAATCTCACTTCTAGGTATATACCCAAAAAAACTGAAAGCAGGGACTCAAACAGATATTCGTACATGACATTCACAGCGGCATTATTCATGACTGCCAAATGATGGAAGCAACCCAGTGTCCATCAACCAATGAATGGATAAAATGTGGTGTATATATATATATATATATATATATATATATATATATATATACCCACAATGGAATATTATTCAGCATTAAAAAGAAATGCAAACTCCTCCCTCCTTCTCGTTCCCAGAGTGGCCAACCTGGGTATGAGAGAGGTTGCTATAAGGAGGTGTAACAGAAAGTCCGGGCTTGGGAAGGCTGCAGGGTTGCAGTCGGAGATGCAGACACTGAGTCAGGGATTCCAGAAAATCGGGAAGCAGACTGTTGAATTCACAGCTGGCTTGCAGTTTCTGTATCTCATTAGAAAGCACCTCCTCATAGAGTTTGCATTTCTTCAGCAGCTTTACAATGATTAAAAAAACTAGCAGGAGCTTCTGCCAGAGCCCAGATGTATGAGACCACAAAGGGATCAGTGGTCTGGGTTGCCTGAGGTGGCTGCGACTGATGCAGGATGATGATGGTACAACCATAGCTCTCACATAAAGAAAGCATTTCCTGATTCACAAGCTGCTGGGTACCCCCATTTAATACTCTTGAGAAAAAAGAGTGCACCAGGGAGACAATAATGAGTACTGTTGCTTAAAAATGTATTGTTGGATTTCCGGAAAGATGGTAGAATGAGGACAGGCAGACCTCACTCCCCCAAATAAAACAACTAGAGAACAGGCAGAAACTTTCCAAAGCAGTAGTTCTGGTGCTTGGGTGACTAGAGATGGACCACTGCAATATTAAGGAAGAGCTGGATGAAAAAGCTGAGAAACTATGATTGAGAAATAGGGGAGTCTTGGAACCACCAGATCTATTGTACCCACAGTGGAGTCTTTGCTATGATGCACAGTGCCCAACCCCCAATCCTGGAGCAAGCTGCTTCAAGCACTCCTGGATCTGGAGAGACCGGGAGACCCTTCCCTCGGGAAAACAGAGAGAAACAGATTAAGCTTGAGCTAATAGTTGTCTGGAGAGGGTGACCCTCTGAGGCCAGCAGCCTGGTACTGGAGTCTGACCTGGTCTAGACCCTGCCCAGCTGGCCACTGCAGCCAGGAGGCAGGATTGTGGAGAATAGATGGCCCAAGATTGCCATCTGCTGGAAAGACTGGGAAAGTACAATCTGGCAAGCTGCTTTGCTGCCCAGCCTCTAACAGCCTTCCATGTACCCGCTGTGTGAGACCCCAGCCCTGGTTTGGCTGGGAGTTACTCTCAAACCAGGTGCCAAAGGAGACCTTCAATGCAAACTAAAGCAACTACAAAATCTTAGACAAGCAAGGGAAACCAATTTTCAAAATAATCTTATCAAGATAATCAGATGCCAAGAAACCAGCAAAAAATCACAAGGCACATGAAAAAACAAGAAGATATGGCCAAGCCAAATGATCAAGATAAAAAGTGAGAGGAGGCACAGAATTTGGAACAACTAATCAAAGATGTTCCAACAAATCTCCAAAATAACTTCAGTGAGATGGACAAAGAGATAAAGGATATCAAGAAGACACTAGCAAAGCATAAAGAAGAAAATGAAATAATAAATAGAAAAAATAGTTCTTTCAGAAATCAAAGATACTATAGATCAAATTAAAAATATACTAGAGACACACAACAGCAGATTTGAAGAGATGGAAGAAAGAATAAGCAAACTAGAATTTAGAGCAACTGAATTCAAACACATAGAACAAATGGAGAAAAAAATGGAAAAATGTAAATTAGATCTCAGGGAAATAACTGACAACATGAAGCTCACAAATATAAGAATCATAGGCATCCCAGAAGGAGAAGAGAAGAATAAAGACCAGGAAGATTATTTGAGGAGATAATTGCAGAAAATTTCCCAAGCCTTATAAAAGGCATGAATATGCAAATCAAAGAAGTCCAACATACACAAATAGAATAAATCCAAATAAACCCAATCCAAGGATGTACTAATCAGACTGTCAAATCTGAAGAGAAGGAGAGAATCCTGAAAGCAGCAAGAGAGAAGCGATTCACCACATACAAGGGAAGCCACAAAGACTAAGTGCCAACTACACATTGGGTACCATGGAGACAAGAAGACAGTGGTACAATAAATGTGAAATTGTGAAAGAGAAAAATTGCCAGCCAAGAAATCTGTATCCAGCAAAAGTGTCCTTCAAAAGTGAGGGAGAGAGAGGATCTAAGATGGCAGCATAGAGAGGAGTGGAAGCTAAGTAGTCCCCCTGGAACAACTAAAACAAACCAGAAACAACTAGTAAATAATCCAGAATAACTGCAGGGGGACAAACGTGACCATCCACTCATCATACACCTACCTGAATTGGGAGGAATGCCCGAGATTACAGCATAAAATCTGTAAGTAAAAACTGCGGATCCAAATCGGGAGACCCCTCCCCCACAGCCTGAGCTACAAAGCCTCGTAGTGCCAGAGAGAAGCTTTCTCCCAGCCAGCGAATATGCTCAGCTGAGCTCCAACTGGGGTTTTAATTAGTGACTGTGAACTGCTCACTACGAGGTATGAATCCCCAACAAGTAGACAGAGGCTTTGGGTGATGACTGACCTTGGAGAGCCAGAAGGTCACCTTGGACTAGCTCTGTTCCTTTTCCAACTCAGTGGAGAAAGCCTCGGCCATTTTCAGTTCCCAGTTCTGTGACCCAGACAAGGGTATAGCACAGGCAGAGAGAGACCACTGAAATGCTAATGACCTCCCCCTAGGGCGTCTATCTTCTCTAAGAGGAAAGGGGTGGGGCCCAGCTCTACTACCTGCCTTTCATTCAGAACTTACACCAGTCAAGAATTACAGGCTAACAAGCACCACCTGCTGGGCAGAAAAGCACAGTGACCTGAGGCATCAGAGGGTGCACCAATAAAAGACACACCCTCAGGGAAACCGGATACTGAATAGTTCTTCCTTCTGGGACCTTAGCCCATTCTGGTCTGGGGAGGCCTGATTGGGATAACCAAGGAAACCATGCCTAGACAACAGAAAACTACAACCTACACCAAGAAAAATGAGGTTATGGTCCAGTCAGGGGAACAAACTTGCACTTCAACCGTGATGCAGGAATTGAAACAACTAATAATAACTGAATTCAACAAGTTTAGGGAAGATATGGCAAAAGAGATGAACCGTATAATGAAAACACAGGACGTACATAAGGTAGAAATCGAAAGTTCAAAAAACCAACTGGCGGAATCTATGGAAATGAAAGGCACAACACAAGAGATGAAGTACACACTGGAAACATACAACAGCAGATCTCAAGAGGCAGAAGAAAACACTCAGGAAGTGGAGAACAAGGCACCTGAAAGCCTACACACAAAAGAACAGAGAAAAGAATGGAAAAATATGAGCAACGTCTCTGGGAACTTAAAGACAAAACAAAGAGCAAGAATTTAAGTGTCATTGGTGTCCCAGCAGGAGAAGAGAAGGGAAAAGGGGGAGAAGCAATAATAGAGGAAATAATCAATGAAAATTTCCCATTTCTTATGAAAGACATAAAATTATGGAATCAAGAAGCGCAGCGAACCCCAAACAGAATAGATCTGAATAGGCCTATTCCAAGACACTTAATAATCAGATTATCAAACATCAAAGATAAAGAGAATCCTGCAAGCAGCAAGAGAGAAACGGTCTATCACATACAAAGGAACCTTGATAAGACTATGTGTGGATTTCTCAATAGAAACCATGGAGGCAAGAAGGAAGCGGGGTGATATATTTAAGACACTGAAAGAGAAAAACCACCAACCAAGAATCCTTTATCTGGCAAAACTATCCTTCAGGTATGAGGGAAAGCTTAAAATATTCTCTGACAAACAGACAATGACCGAGTTTGTGAACAAGAAACCTGCTCTACAGGAAACACTAAAGGAAGCACTGCAGACAGAAAGGAAAAGACAGGAGTGAGAGGTTTGGAAAACAATTTTGGGAGATAGTAGCACAGCAATGTAAGTACACTGAACAAAGATGACTGTGAATATGGGTGAAAGAGGAAGGCTGGGATCATGTGGGACACCAGAACAAAAGACGAAGGATAAAGACTGGGACTGTGTAATTCAGGGAAACCTAGGATGCTCAATGTTTGTAAGAAAAGGTACAAGTATGTTTTTACATGAGGTAGAACAAATGAATGTCAACATTGCAAGGTGTTAAAAACAGGGTGGGACTGGGGGGAAAATACAATCAATGCAAACTAGAGGCTAGAATTAACAGAAACATTGTATTATGTTTCCTTTAATGTAACAAAAGCAATATACCAAAGCTAAATGCATATGGGGGGTGGGGTGGGGAATAGGGGAAGGGTATGGGACTCCAGGCATTGGTGATGTTGCCTAACTCTTTATTCTACTTTAGGTTAATGCTATCTTTCCTTTTGTCATGTTCTAGCTATCAAGTTTTTTTGTTTGTTTGTTTTTCTCTCTTCCTCTTGCCTTTTTCTTTTGCTTCTCTGCCTTCTTTGACTCTTCCTCCGTCTTTGTGGAAGAAATGTCCTTATATAGAGAGTGGTGATGGTGCTCAATACATAAATACATGACTATACGGGGAACCAATGATTGTTTACTTAGGACAGAATATATAGTGTTTGAACTAAACCATCTTAAAAGAAATGGGTTGATGAAGAAACCTTGAGGGCACTATACTGAGTGAAATAAGACACACACATAAAGGCAAATATTGCAGGATCTCACTGATATGAACTAATTATGATATGTAAACTCATAGACATGAAATATAAGTTACCAGGATATAGAATGAGGCTAAAGAATGGGGAGCAGTTGCTTATTATGAGCAGAATGTTCAACTAGGGTGAACTTAAATGTTTGGATATGGACAGAGGTGATGGTAGCACGTAGTGAGAATAATTAACAGTGCTAAAAGCTGTGTGAAGGTGGTGGAAAGGGTAAGCTCAGAGTCACGCATGTCACCAGAAGGAAAGTTGGAGGTTAAAATATGGGAATGTATAAAACAGTGAATCTTGTGGTGGACAATGTCCATGATTAACTATACAAATATCTCTCACATGAACTAGAACAAATGTATGTCACTATAACTAGAGGTTAATAATAGAGAGGCATATAGGGGAAAAATATATAACTATTGCAAACTATATACTACAGTTAGTAGTATTTTAACATTCTTTCCTCAACAGTAACAAATGTACTATACCAAAACTATGAATCAATAATGGAGGGGAGGGGTGTGGTTAGGGGTATGGGATGATGTGAGTTTCCTTTTTTTTTTGTCTGTTTCTTTTCTGGAGTAGTGAAAATGTTCTAAAAATTAAAAAAAATAATTGTGTTGATGGATGCACAGCTGTATGGTGGTGCCATGGGCAATTGATTGTGCACTTTGGATCTTTTGATAATTGTATGGTATCTGAACAATCTCAATTAAAAAAAAAAGTGAGCGAGAGTTTAAAATATTCAGATAAACAAATGCTAAGAGAATTTGTTAATAAGAGACCTGCCCTACAAGAAATGTTAAACAGAGGTCTGCTGTCTGAAAGAAAAAGACAGGAGAGAGAGGCTTGGAGGAGAGTATAGAAATGATGATTATCAGTAATGGTAACTAAAAGGATAAAAAGAAAGATACTAGATCTGACAAATAAAAGCCAAGGGATAAAATGGTTGAAGTAAGGACAGCTTCTACAGTAATAAAAGGAATGTTAATGGATTACCCCCCCCCCCCAATGAAAAGACACAGAATGGTAGAATGGGTAAAAATATGATCCATCTATATGCTGCTTACAAGAGACTCATTTCAGATCCAAAGATACAAATAGGTTGAAAATGAATAGATGGAAAAAGATATTCTACACAAGCAATAATGCAAAAAAGTGAGGTATCTATAGTAATATCAGATAACATTTTTGCATTTAGTCTATTTTATGAGATAAAGAAGGACATGATATATTAATAAAAGGGGCAATTAAGCAATAAGAAATAAAAATCATAACTACTTATGCATATAATGAAGGTGCTCCAAAGTACATGAGGCAAACACTGGCAAAACTGAAGGGAGTAACAGACATTTCTACAATAATAGTAAGAGACTTCAACACTTTCTTCAATAGATAGAACATCTATACAGAGGATCAATAAGGAAATAGAGAACCCAGATAATGTTATAAATGAATTAGACCTAACAGACATATATAGATCATTGCACCCCAAAATAGCAGGCTGTACATTCTTCTCAAGTGCTCATGGAACATTTTCTAGGATAGACCATATTCTGGGGCACAAAACAAGCCTTCATAAATTTTAAAGGATTGAAATTATTCAAAGCACTTTCTCTGATCATAATGGAATGAAGCTGGAAATCATAACAACCAGAGAACCAGAAATTTCACAAATATATGGAGGATAACAACACACTCTTAAACAATCAGTGGGTCAAAGATGAAATTGCAAGAGAAATTAATAAATACATTGGGGCTAATGAAAATAAGAAGACAATATATCAAAACTTATGGGATGCAGCAAAGAAAGAGCTGAGTGAGAAATTCATAGCCCTAAATGCCTACTTTAAACAGGAAGAAAGAGCTAAAACCAAAGACCTAACTGAACAACTGAAGAAACTAGAGAAAGTGCAGCAAACATCCTAAAGGAAACAGAAAAAAGGAAATAACAAAGACTAAAGCAGAAATAAATGAAATGGAGAGCAAAAAAAAAAAAGAGAGAATCAATAAAACCAAAAGTTGATTCTTTGAGATCAGTAAGATTGACAAACCCTTAGCTAGACTGACAAAGTAAAAAAAAGAGAAGATGCACATAAAATCAGAAATAAGAGGGGGTTATTATCATGGACCCCAAAGAAATAAGAAATCCCATAAGAGAATACTATGAACAACTAGATGCCAACAAACTAGAAAACTTACACGAAATGGACAATTTCTTAGAAACACACAAACGAACTATATTGACTTGAGAAGAAATAGAAGACCTCAAGAAACCAATTACAAGTAAAGAGATTGAATCAGTCATCCAAAACCTCCCTACAGAGGAGCTAGGATGGCAGCCTAGAGAGGAGTGGCAGCTAGTTAGTCCCCCTGGAACAATTAATAAACAACAGGAACAACAAGTAAATAACCTGGAATAACTGTGGGGAGACAAATGTGACCGTCCACTCATCATACACCAACCTGAATTGGGAGGAATGCCCAAGATCGCAGCATAAAATCTGTAAGTAAAAACTGTGGAGCCAAGCCAAGAGCCCCTCCCTCATGGAAGCCTGGCAGTGCTAGAGGCCAGCACTCTCTAAACAATTGAATATACATCAGCCCAGCTCCAACTGCGGTTTCAATGTTAACTGCTCAATACAGACTGCAAATCCCCAACAAGCAGACAGAGGCTTTTGGAGACAACTGACCTTGGAGAGCCAAGGGACGTATCTGTCTCAGGACAGGGAAGCCAAAGGATTGGGTGCTATCTCTGGCCAACAGGTGAATCTGGGGACCAAAGAATGACCCTGAAAAGGGGCTTTCTGTCTCTTTCTCTCTCTGTCTACCTGGGCAGCTCAGTGGAGAAAGCCTCAACCATTTTCAGATCATGGTGCTCTGCAGCAGAGAAAGCCTCAGCCATTTTACACTCACAGCACTCTGACTCAAACAAGCTTGGAGATAGCAGAGTCAGAGAAACAAAGAATCCATTTATATGCAAATGATCTCTCTCTTAGGGGGCATAGCTTCCTAAGAGAAAAGAAGTAGGGCCCAGCTCTACTACCCGCCTTCCATTCAGAACCAGACCTTAGAGCCTGGGGGAAAACAGCCACAGGCCACACCTCCTTATACCAGCCTGGTGTGACAACATGAATGAACATTGATGACATAATGCTGAGTGAAATAAGTCAGACACAAAGGGACAGATATTATATAATTTCACTAATATGAACTAACCAGAATATGTAAACTCATAGTCATAAAACAGAATATAGGATACCAAGGGATGGATTGAAGCTAGAAAATGGGAAGTGGTTACCTATTATATACAGAATTTTTAACAAGGTTGAACTTAATGTTTGGAAAGAGATAGAGGTGAGGGTAGCTCGTTATTGCACTTACAAGTAACAGTGCTGAATTGTAGGTGAATTTGGTTGAAAGGGGTTTATTAGTCATATATGTCACAAGAAGGAAAGCTAGAGGTTTAAATATGTCATTGCATAACACAGTGAACCCTGAGGAGGATGTTTAAGATTAACACTACAAATATAAACAAGTTCTTTCATGAACTAGACCAAATGTACGACACTTGTACAAAGAGTTAAAAATAGAGTGGTATATGGGAAAAATACCTATTGCCAGCTATGAACTACAGTTAACACTAATATCTTATTATCCTTTCATCAACAGTAACAGGTGTACCACACCAATCCTAGGAGTCAGTAATGGTCATGAGGTAAGGGGTATGGGGTGTTTGGTTTTTTTTTTTTAATGTCTGTTATTTTTCTTTTTGGAGCAATGAAAATGGTTTAAAATTGAATGTGACGCTGATTGCACAACAAGGTGATGACGCTGTGAGACACTGATTTTATACTTTGGATGGATTATACGGTATGTGAATATATCTCAATAAAATTTGCAGGATAAAAAAGGAATGCAGTTCTGGTTCATGTGACAACATGGATGAACCTTGAAGACATCATGTTGAGTGAAATAAGCCAGACACAAAAGGACAAATATTGTATGATCTTGCTGATATGAAAGAATTAGAATGAGCAAGTTCATGTATTCAGAAATAAGAACACTGGATACCAGAGACCTGGGTAATGGTAGAGAATGGGGAGTTCATGCATAGTTGGCATGGAGTTTCTGTTTGGGATGATGGAAAAAGTTTTAGTAATGAATGATGGTATTGGGAGCACAACTCTATGACTGTAATTAACACCACTAAATTGTATACTTGAAAGCGGTTAAAAGCGGAAATTTTAGGTAGTATATACGCTACTGGAACAAAAATTTAAAAATAAAACATGAAAACCATTGGACTGTACAACACAAACAATTAACCCTTATGTATACTATAGAATAGTTAACACCAACATAATAATATTCTTTCAGCAATTGTAACAAAGTTACCACACTAATGGAAAATGTTAATAATAGGGAAAACTGCATTTGAGGTGGGTTATGGGAACTCTGTATTTTCTGCAAACCTACAACTACTCTAATACAAAATTATATAAAAATTTATATATATATATAGATTCATGTATATTTGCATGTACAAGCCTCAAAATATTTTGGAGATTACCATCTTAAAAAACATGAATTACCCTTCCCCTCTTTTCCCCTCTTTTTTCTGTTAGTATTCCATCAGAGATTCACAAGAGCCTGTAGGAGATCTGTGGATGACTGCTCAGGAAATCTGCATGCGTTTGTGTGAACATGTTCGTGAGTCATGTGTACATGTGTGGAGAGAAGGGAGAAAATTGAGTGAGCGAGCAAGCGAGAGACAGAGAGAGGAGAGATTTGGGGAGAGAGGGAGGAGCCTGGGGAGAAGGGACATTCATTTAAGGCAGTTGAAATTGGGAGTGAAAATTTTCTGTGCATTATTGTAGGAGATAAATTGTTATGAATATATTGGGCAAACTGCATTTTCCCAAACTAAACACACATACATTTTTAGAAGACATCTTTATTTTTTAAAAAGTCTCATTTCATGATATTTGCCATCCTGGTGGCTTCACTGTAGTCAAATTCATGTTAGAAGAGTAGACCTTAGAAAATCCCCCAGAGAGCTATGGATCAATGTTGAAGGAATCCTTGCTCTGCAGGTAGAGTTCTTTGCTAGCCCAGAGGGTCTCTCTGCATGTCTGGGGTGCCGTTAGGGATATTTTCCCTCAGTGCTTGTAGCTGAAGGGGGATTCCCATAAGGAGTAGAGCAGGTATGTTTTTACCTACCCACCACACCCCACACCTAACATACTTACTACTTTAAAACACTCATTCAACCACTGTTGCATTCCAGTCCTGATTAGAAATGGGCATAAAGGGGGAAACGGAAGTTGGAGAGAGGATATAAAATCCCTTCAATTAACTCAGGTTTTCCCCAGGCTTTCTTTACTAAACACAGCAAATTTTTGCCTTTAAGACCATTCTCAAGTCCCACTTGCTGCACGGCTGTTCCCTTTTATGATCATCCAGTCTTCAGCTGAATAAATGTTTCCTTCTGCTGTCCTCCTTGGTGATTCTTACCTGTGCCATTTACCTGGCACTGCCCTTCATGCACTCCCTGGTGAATCTTACGTATTTTGTGTTCTTTACCTTATTAGACTGTAAATTGAATGTCCCCATCCTGAATGAAGGATTATTGAAGGCAAAGGCTACATATGAAGTTTCTTTTTATCATCCACATAACCTATTAGAGTGACCCCTAACAGTAGTTGTTCAAAAAATATATGTTAAAAGAATGAATGTTGATTAAATTTTAGCTTATTGGATTTTTAAAAAAGGATGCTTGACTTTCAGAAACACTGTGGTGAGTATCAGTGAATGTGACTACTGAAGACTGTTACTATTTAGAGGACATGCATATATACAGTCAATTCAGTTCAAAATAGAGTGATTGAAAGATTACTGTGTACCAGCTACTATGTGAGGTTTGGAGAAAACAAAGATCATTAAGAAATGGTCACAGATGTCAAAGACCTCGCAATGCAATAGGGCAATAGGGACACACACACATATTATAAAATGGCATAAATTCTAAGGATAGAGGTACATACCCAAATATTTATAAATAAAATAAAAACTTAGAAGGAAACTTATGGTAAGGTTTCCTTCTATCTTCAAAAAAATGACAAAATACGAAGACTCAACCAAATTGATTTCGTGGTAGACAATAGATTATGCTATCTATTTTTTCAGTTTTTCACTATATCTCAGTATTTTACTGTTGAATATAGATTCAATCTCACCCAACTTCTGGGTGGGAGCAGTCTTTCAAAAATAGACACATTTTTAAATTTTGAAGCTTTACTTTTTTTTGTAGGGACTTATCATGCTTCATTTCATTTTTTTTCCCCTTGAGTGATTTCAGCTAATTGCTTCTAGAATGCTATCGGCAGGGAAAAAAAAAAGAAAATAAGAAAACCAGAGCCAAAGATCAAGCAAGTTGAAACCTATTGTGTTTTTTTTTTTTTTTTTTCAATTCCAGGATAGACAGAAAGATAATTTTCCAGAAAAATATGGGCTAATAAGGAAGAACATTTTTAAGATTTTTTTCTACCTTCACTTACTATGTTTGAGATATGTTGAGATCGACTGTGATATGGAATTCCTTTGACATATGACTCTGGTAATTAAATGAGACAACTAGTTCTCAAGAGATCAGCTTCAGAGCAAGGGTGTTAGCATGAAGCATCACTAGTTGCTAAGTCCAGTTATTGACTATGCTGGGTTGTACATGGAAATACTGTTTGCTGTGAGGACGAGATGAATATTTAACCAAAACAAAGGGCATACATCTTTGTTTTGTATCTCAGTATTAATTTTTAGAAGGACATGAAGCAAATTGCCGCCAGCATTCTTCTTTTTGGAGGGGAATGTCTCTTTTTATCCCCTAACTTTGTGTTAATGTTGTTAAAGTTGTATCTGATATTCTTATATTGCAAGAGTGCTTACGTAGGAGAAACTGCTGGTTTAGTAAGGGGAACATAAGTTTTCAAAAATAAAGCCTATGCATTTTTTATTAAAAAAGTGCTTTTACAACCACAGCATAATATGCAGATGTAGCAGCTGATATGGCCATCTTGCTGGTAGTTAAAGAGTTTATTCTACATTAAATTGACTCCCGAGGGCTGTATTTTCCAGTGCTATTACGACCACCAACCTTTCTTATTGAGAAGGTCAATAGTCTTGATATGAAGTCTTGTAAATCATCAACTCACTCTTTCTGTAGTATTTGATGTGTCCCAATTCACATGCCTTAGAAATTATAAACCATAGCACATACTGTACATCAACCAAATAAATCACCTGCTATAAATATAGGTTTTCTTTTGGTTCTGGACAGATTCATCCCATTGCATTTCACAGGTTTTAAATGCTTTCAGCTTGTTAGGTAGGATTTCCTTTGATATACAGGAATCAAGTGTAGGAATGCAATCAGTTTTAAATACTTTAAGTGCACAAATGACCCCAAAGCATTAAAAACAGCTCCCTGAAATTCTAAAGAATATAGATACGAAACAATAAATGTGTTAACAACCATGTTACTAGTTGATGAAAACCACAGAAGGTATATTTTGATTGTAGGAAAGGGAATAAGAATATTAGCTGCCACTTCTGCCTCAGTGGTATAGAATGAAGGATTCTTCATATGAGGTGTGACGGGCAAACCCGGTTTACCAGCCTTTTCTCTCTGTGGGCTTAGGGAATTCCTGATCTTTTCTTTTTCTTTTTGCTAGGACAACTGATTCTCTATGCCTATTTTATATTAGTAGAACAGAATAAAAATATGGGTTAATGAATATATTATTACATTAACTCATTCACCTTTGCAATTTCTCTTGTTCTTGTTTTTCTTTTTTTTTTTTTTATATCAATTGACGAGCAAAAGTCTGCATCAAACTTGTGCCATTGCTGATATCTTTCTACATGCTTTCCCAGCCTGTTCTCTTTGAATGACCTCTTGTTTTTGTCTTTTTTCCAGACTACTTTTGGATTATGAATTTATTTCTTAGGCTAGAAACACAGTAAGCCATGTACCCTGATCCTAAAGGGAACAAATAAAAAGAGAAGACATATCAAATTTACATTGGGTAGACACAGGTTTGGAAGATGAAGGCAGAGATTCTGGTCCTAATTTTGCCACTAGCTAAATGTGTCAATATGGGCAAGGCATTTGATTTCTCAAATATAATTTTTTTTCTGAAGAAAAATGGTAATATTGATATCTCGCAATGTCACAGTAGTCCATTTGGGAAAGACTCAGGCAGGAAAAACATAAGACAATATGTTTTTCAATTACAAAAGCCTTTAGTCAGAAAAGTAAAATCTTTTGTGATGTCTAGAAAGGTTGTGGGAACAAAGGTCAGGAAGGTGCTAGCAAGGTTATCAGACTCAAGCAGTGAAGGGGGCAGTTCTTAAAAGCTTCTCTGAAAGCTGCTTAGAATTGGCTCACATTTGTCTGCAGCTGCCTCTGGAGAATCGTGGCTTCTTTCAAATTGTCTTTCAAATCCTGTGTGTCTCTCATTAGCTGATGCTAACCTTGAACCTCACTGGGAAGCTCCCAGCTACTTTGAGACTTTAGAAGAAAGAGTTGGTGATCTGGGTTGACAACAGGCTAGATCAAGTAGCAAGAAAAAATAATGCTGTTATAATCAGGGAACAGTCAAGCTGGGTTTTTTATTGTACCTACTGTCACAGACTCAGTGACCATTTGCAGAAGTTTTTTTCCTTTCATTTACATAGAAGCTTCTGGACCCCAGGATTTACCCTGGAATCCCTTTAGTAGCTCAGAGGCCAGAGCCCAGCTACTTGTCCTTGTAGTCTCTTCCATGAGTGTCTGGTAGCATCTCCATTTGACTGCACTTCCTTCCTCAGACAATGGAGCTACTTAGCAATTGTTCACCTTCTTAATGGTAACTACTCTCAAGGCTGAGCAGGGCAGAGCCCTGGGGAATAGCCATCGATGCCTCTAGGAAAATTTACCCTCTTGAGGGTACCCAAGCTGTAACAATGGGCAATGGCTTAATAAATTCTTTACCTGGATACTTCTTTGCATTTCAACATGTTAGGAATCTCAGGGTTAAAGGAGGGAGATATTTTGAAGGAGAGTTATTGTGGTTTGTAGAGAAAGCCTTGGACTGGGAATGATCAGATCTGTGTTTTAGTTCCAGCTTTGATAGCTAATTAATGTAAAATCCATCATGTGTTTTGAAAACAGGTTTTGAAATCTCCATATATGTCCTCTGGAGGCTTCTGAAAATTACTTCTGAAAGGTCACTTCAACCCAAGGTTTGATTGCAATTTATAATGGCATAATTCTCTTAAGTATAAAAAATAAGGCTTTGGTATAAAGGCCTTCATAATAGTCCCAAAGTAAATGATCATGAATGGGATTTTTAAAAGCCTTAAGGCTTTAGTAGCAAGGGGATGGATTCTGGAATAAATGAAACCTTGTTCAAACTTTGATGTTTTAAAAATTGATTACTTGGCTGTTTCCTAGGTCAGTGTATGACTGGAGGTAGCTTACGTTGGGACTTGTTCATTTAACTTAAGATAGCTTCAGAGTTTGGAAGGGAACCTTTAAGTTAAATACATCGGTATTATAATGCCAAAATATCTTCATATGAGATCTGCTTTCATGAAGAAGTGCTGAGTTTGTAACCAAGCTTCATTCTAACCCTCTTTCAGCTAGAGAGGGCCACTGATTCCAGTTGTTTCCATTATAGAACCATAACCGGCTTCCTCCCATGGCTGATTACATCTTTATATGTGTCTACATATAATCATGTAAATCCCTGTTCTTGGAAACTTTTAGCTCAGCAGATAAAAACTGGTCAGTTTGATTTCCATCCCTTTATGAGAAAATGATAAAGGCAGCTTAGGAAGTGTTGATTCTTCAAATACAACAGTAGCTCTAAATTCTTTGACTTTCCAGGCTTGTCTTTTAATAGAAAATAATGCTGTAAATAGAAGTGAGCCTGTTAGCTAGAAACAATTCAAGGATTGAATTCAATAAAAGATCCCCTGGGTTTACACATGAAAGCTATTGAATTTGGCTGCAAATGGGCACAAAGCACCTTCAAAAAAAATTTCCCCATCCTTTCCTATTGTGTAGTCCTTGATTTAGTTTATTAGACAATAATGGATCACCATTGACCTATCTAACTGGTATAGGTAAATGCCTATTTCATTAGAAGTAGATATTCAAATACCTATTTCATTAATTGCGTTCAGAAAGAAATGTAGCAGCTTGTTCAACCATCCTTCTTAACAGCTCCTTTGGAGTCTCTCTGTGCTCTCAGCTAAATCCAAACTTGCAGAATTTCATTATGAGAGAGTATTGAATCAATTCAATTACCCCTGGAATTTGTGGTGGTCTGTCATGTTGGAGTTTCACCCAAGGGAACTACAAAATGCATTCATTTCAATTCTGCTAAACCCACACTAGGCTATCCTGATTGAGGAAATTTGGAGACAGACCTGATCGTGGTTTCTTTTTAAATTGATGTATCATATAAACATAGCAGAAAGTGTACTAATCTTAAAATTTCATTCAGATGAGTGAATTTTTACATATGTATGAATCCATTAATGATCATCTGATGAAGAAGCAGAACTTTTCCTGCATCCCAGAAGTTTCTCTCATGCTTCTTCCCAGCCATTATTTCCACCCTGAATAATCTGCCCGTTCTTCAACTTCATATAAATGAGTCTTATAGTATGTATGCTTCTGTATTTTGTTTCCATCACTCAACATGATGCTACATGTAAAAGTTGCTTTTCTTTTTAATGCTGAGGAGTATTCCATTTTATGAATGTACCAAAGTTATTTAACCATTTTCTCTTGTTGGACATTTGAGTTGTTTCCAGTTTGGCACTATTGTGAATAAAGCTGCCATGGATATTCTTGCATATGTCTTTTGTTTGAAATATGCACTCACTTCAGTATGGGAATGCTATGTCACAGGGTAGGCATATGTTCAGCTTTTATAAATACTGCCAAACAGTTTTCCAAAGTGGTTGCTCCAGTGCACATTCCCACAAGCAGTGTACAAGAGTTCAAGTTGCTCCACATTCTCATCAATATGGCATTGTCAGTCTTTTTAAAATGTAGCCATTCTGATGGGGGAATTGATGGTATATTTCTGAATTCCATTTAGGGAACAGCTCCCTTATGAGTATTGTTTAGCACCTTTACAGAAGTTTATTGATCATTTTGATATCTTCTGTGTATGTGTGTGAAGTATCTGTCTGTTACCCACTTTGAAAAATTTGATTGTTTAATCTCCTTACTGATGTGTGAAATTGTTTGTATATTCTAGATTAGAGTCCTTTGTCAAATATTTGTATTGGGAATAATTTTTCCCAGACTGTCATCTGTCTTTGCACTCTTTTAATGATGTCTTCTGATGACAGAAGTTATTTAATAAGTCAAATTTATTACTGTTTTCTTTTTATGATAGTGCTTTTTCTGCCCTATAAGATGGAAACTAGGTTTTGATTGTGGTTTTATGAATATTTTTGCAAATTCCATTCAGGGAATCAGCAGCCTGAGGGACTAATTATCAAAGCGCTATTTAAGAAGTCAACTCCTTCATTTAATTATGGGGAAAGAGTGTTTTTTTAGGACACTGTGAGTTGCTGTGGGATTGTTCTTGTTCCTTTCCAAAGTAAGTACAGAGATTGTGTTAACCACTGACTTAACATGTTCCCAGTGCATTAAAGTTATGTCAGTTTTTAATATGGACTGATATCTCCTTTAATTTTTGACATTCAGAGGTCTAGAGAAAATGTTTTTCTTTTAAACCCCGGTACAAATTAATAAAAACATTTCAGAATGCATATAAAGAAAGAGGGAAGGAAACTACACCCATAATTGGCTGAGAGGAGGACTGTTGAGAAAGTATTAAAAATCAAGAATATTTATGTCTGAAGTAAGAAGCAGGGAGGAATTCGATTTTCCAGATGGGTTAAAGGCACAAGTTCATCCTGATTCTTTCTAACCTAACATGGACCAATCAGATAGAGCTGGTTCTCAGAATAGAGGCCAATTTGGGGAGTTCACAAGGTAGAAGGATAGTGGTAGCATCTGATGTCTCTCCGCTGATCTCTTTCTCACGAAAGCAGATAAGTATTGGGGCCAGTTTGGCCTTAGGCTGGATGTGGCCAGCAGTAGGTATGATGATGGAGACTACTCCCGGACGTTGGCCTCATGACTGCTGAGCCACTTGCTCAACGTTCTTCATCAAATCGGCAAAGCCAAGGAGTCAAGTTGGGATCAACTTAGCAAGCATCTGAATATCTTCTGTTTACATTTCCAGATCCACTCTCTAACCTGCTCATCCCTGCTCTTTGCCCTGGAGGAGACTGACCTGTGTGACCTATATTCTGATTCTCTCTTGCCCACTGGCTTCTGGTTGGGTTTGGCCAATGGGAAACACCATCAGGAGATCAGAAGGAGGAAAATGCCTAAGACAAGGGCAATTATTCCCTCCATTCAGGATTGCTGCAACGTGGTTGTGTCCCAGGCCCTAAAGCTCAGCTCCTGTCAAGCAGCCCTCTCTAATCAGCCCTTTCTCTGTACTGGAAACTGCTCCTCTCCCTCACTCCTTCAGGCCTGGGGGACTGGCAGCCCCCTAATGTTACCTGCCCTGGCACACTGCCCTTTCTGTTGCTGTTTCCCTATATACTGTCTTTATGAGGCTGCACATGCTTTGATTATTAAACTTTTTTCTAATTATCAATTTATAGAGGGAAGAAATTAAAATTGTCTGGGGGGGGTGGAGGCTTCACTTTGACTAATACTTCATCTGAAAAAACGTGATAACACACCACAGAAATTCTATTTAGTGAGCAGATCACATTCTCTTATTATATTCTGCTCCCTCTTCTAGCCTCAAAATGGGGCCTAATGCTTTCTGATATAGCTCCATTAAGGTTGTTTCTTCCTTTTCCTTTTTTCACCTGGACCATAGTCTTCAAGTCTCTACTTAAACATTAATTTTAATGTTACCTTAAGAGGGTTATATATCACTCATTCTTAGCAAGGAGTGATTTGAATAATAAGAGCTAAAAGTTAAATTTAAAAACATACTTATGCTATTTTTGGTTTATGTCTGCCCCCTCCTCCAACATGAAGTCCATATGAGATTTGTGCTGTTTTATTTACCACTGCAATAATACCGGATAGCATAATGCTTGACACCATTGTAAGTAATTACTAAACATATATTGAGTGAATGAATGATAAACAATCAACCAAGTAATGAATTGAACTGTACTGAAACTCGGCAAATGAGTTGCTCATGTATTCTTAAAAAAAACCCCAAAATCAACAACTTTTTATAAGCAATATAACAAAGTGATGATAGCAATAATAAAGGAAAGAGAAAAGAAAACCATTTACCCAAAGTATCAAAGTATCAAATCTCTTTCTTCTCTCTTCCATTCTAGACTTCAACTTTATCAGTACACAATTTCTGCAAAAACTGCTGTAATAGATTGATGCAATTTTGTTTTCTTTTTGCATTTAAAATGCTGCATAAACATTTTCTATGTTGCTAAATAGTCTGAATACTACCAGCTTTTTATAGAGTTGATATACCCTGATTGCTCTTTCCCCTGTTGTCTGATATTTGAATAGTTTTCTATATTTTACTACTATGAATCTAACCTAAATGAATTGGGCATGACATTCCAGTTCAAGAAAGGTCATATTTCTTTATTTTCCTAAATCAAATTAAATTTGGCTAGGGCTCCCACCTGTGAAGGTTAATGAGCAATCCAATCTCAGTCATTTTAGGAACACCTTCTATCTATTTGTTGGCTTTACAAAAACCTGGCACTTACGTGGTCCCAGAAAATTGGCGAAGGGCTCTGTATTCTCAGCCTGCATTTGTTACTTTTGTTTTTCTTTATAATCAAATGTGGAGGGCTGGTCCCCTTTGTCTTACTGTTATAGCGAGGGTGGCAGCGATGCCTGTTCTCAGCTCTTCCTATTGGTGGCAGCTCTGAGATGTAATCACCTTCATTTGGTTTTCCCCAAGGTCTATGCTATTTCTGGAGCACTGTCTTCAATCACAATGCGCGGTTTTCCCATCGCCTGAATCCAAACCCAAATCTGTCATTTCAGACTTTTGGGATTAACTCACTGTCCTGGTGCTTCCAGCTTCCATCTCCATCCCTTTTCAGGCAATTTACTTTCTTCCCTCTATAAATCCAGACCTCTCAAACTAAGGTCTGGATGGAGATGTTCTTTAGGGCAGCTTCTGAATAAAAAGAACAAAAATAGCTTGTTAAGACCCCAGGAACACCACCCTAAGAAGAGCCTAGAATGTATAATACAAAGGTATGCATGCCCTTTGTGTGAAGGAGGGAAGGGAAAGAGTTATTTTGTTATCTGAGAATAAGTCTCACAATCCGTCGATTGTCATACCATGTAAATAATTCTACAATAAATATTATGAAGCATTTACTTTTCCCCAAGAGATAGGATTAGTGGGTCAACTTTATAAGTATTTTATAAATAATTCAGGAAGCTAAATTGCTGTAAAAAGGGAGCCAAAAACATTTAAACTACAGAAAGTTTGGCTTCCCCTTTTGTTAATAGTGTATGAAATAATTTGGAAAATTCTTCCATTGAAGACAAGGAGAAAACATGGGATTTACATGGCAAAAGAAAATTGTGAAAGGACTCCTACTGTCACTGATGATACAATGAAGCTTTCTGCTTACAACCCACTGACAAGAGCTGGTCCTTTTCTTTGCCAGGCTCTAAGCTCCACAGGGCAGCAGTGTGTCATCAGTGAAGACATCACAGAGCTATCATGTTAGTAAGGGATTGCCAGGCTATGTAACGGAGAGAGGATGGAGACCTGGGGAGGTATGCTTTCTATTTGGGACTGCTTTCCTTAGAGGATGGTGGGGTTGTTGGTGCCAAAGAAATAACAGACTGCTGATTTTCACAGACTTGAAAAGAAAGAGGAATTAGAGTGCACGACTTAGGAAAAGGCAAAAGGGCTCTTGTGAAAATCCCTGGCTCATACACCTCCATGGAGTGCATTCTAGGAGTAAGGATAATGCCCTGGAAAGGACTGAATTTACTGCAAATCCCTTTTATTCCTTAACTAAAAAGGGATGGTGCTAGTATGCTATGGCCCCCAATTACTTGACAGAAGCACATACAGATTATCTCTACAGAAAGATAAAGCATTTAGGACTCAAGTTATTTTTACAAACAATTTTGCAAATGTAATGTCTAGCTACAATAAGAAAAATAAAGTACACAAGGTGAAAATAAAACATGAACAAACCCAGCAGAAACAACAAACAACAGAAATAAACAGGAGCTTCAGATACAACAGAGATGAAGTTATTAGACATATACTTTAAAATACATATGCTTGAACATAATGTTCAAGAGGACAAAATACAAGACCGAGTATTTTGTCAGAGAATTTGGAAGCCATGGGAAAGAACTGAATGCAAAGTTCAATGCTACAAATTCTAATGCTACAAATAATAGTCAAAATTAAGAACATGTAGATGGAAGTAATAGTAGACTAGATATAACTGAAGAGAATTTAACTAACAGGAAACAGGACTAAAGAATATCAAGAATAAAGCAAGGAGAAATAGAAAGATGCAAAATACAGAACAAAGGATACGAGACACAAGAGAATGAGAAGGTCTAATAGACAGGTTTTTGGAGACCCAGAAGGAAAGAAGTAAGGAGACAGAAGCAATATTTAAATAGATGATGGGGTGATGCCATCCAGCTGGCAATGAAAGACATCCCGGGGGAAAATTTCCCCACAGAGAGAACTAAATAGAAGGGCAAATCCCACTTGTTTGGAATGCCAGAGGATGACAGAGACTGGAGAAGGATGCCACATATGCTGAAACAAAGGAAGAAAAACCTAAGAAGAGAAGGTAAGAGATTTGTGATTCAAACCCCATTCCCACCCCCTCCACGACCATCGGTCCGGGGTGGCTTAGGAGTCACACAGCGGCCCACTGTGGCCCGGGCACCTCCAGCTGTGTTTGTGGACCACAGAGCCACTCACAGCAGCAACTGAGAGCCCCATGGACATGGCATGGGATCCAAGGCTACATAGACCACGGGCAGGGCCCTAGTGGTCAGTGAGCTTGTACGTACAAAATGCCCCCCAGGAAATAACAGACCCACAGTAGAACTATTGGTCAGTGGTGCACATACCCAAAACAGGCATTTTTGAGCACTGACTGAAGCTAACTTTCTGGGGTGGAATACCCTAAGGGGAAGTTACCAGAGGCAGAAAAACCACATGGATAAAGGGGGAAACTAAACTGCTGTAAGGCAGGGTGGACCCCAGGACTGAAAGCTGTAGAGAAAAGGAGGCACTGAGCTTGGGAAAGCAGCTGAGCAAATCATAGCTTCTGGGAAGGAAATTTGCACAAAAACAAATAGAATAACCTAGGACTCCCAGAGAAGGAACGGGGGAAAAGGAAACATCCTCATGGAGGTGAAACAGTTGCACATAATAGGGCAATCTTGAAAGCTGCAGTGCATATCCAGAGCAAAAGACAGGGAAGAAAATTGGAACAGTTAAACATGGGGTACTCTAAAGATTTAGCAAAAATTGGGCTGAGCATTGAAGAAAAGCCTTAACTCACAAACAATCTATAAATAAACCCTAGGCAAGAGGGAGAAACTGATTTACAGAGTTAGTACATCAAAATAAGCAATTGCCCAGATATCAGCAAAATATCATAAGCCATATTAAGAAACAGGAAGATATGGCCCATTCAAGAGAACAAATTAAAACTTTGGAGGAAACACAGGCTTTAGAAGTTCAAACAAATCTAAATTAATTCAAGGAATTCAAGGAAAATATGGACAGTGCTCAGAAGGAAATTTATAGCCCTAAATGCATACATCAAAAAGACAAAAGAGCACAAATCAGCAACTGACAGCACACCTGGAGGAACTAGAAAAAGAACAGAAAACTAAACCCAAGATGAGCAGAAGAAAGGAAATATCAAAGATTGGAGCAGAAATAAATGAAATAGAGAATTAAAAAACAATAGAGAGAATTAACAAAACCAACAGTTGGTTCTTTGAAAGGATAAATAAAATTGACAAACCTTTAGCTAAAACTGACAAACTAAGAGAAAGAGCACAAAAATTAAAATCACATGTGAAAGGACCTTTTCAGAAGAATCCTGAAAAACTACAACAAAGCTACTAGAGCTAATAAATTCAGCAAAGTGGCAGGATATAAGAGGAACATGCAAAAATCGGTAGTATTTCTGTACACTAATGATGAACAATTTGAAGAGGAAATTAGGGAAAAAATCCATTTATAGTACAGCTAAAATAATCACATATCTAGGAATAAATATAACCAAGGATATAAAGAACTTGTACACAGAAAACTACAAACCATTGCTAAAATTAATCAAAGAAGACCTAGATAAATGCAAGGGCATTCATTGTTCATTGTAATTTCTACCCACCATGAGTTACAGATTCAATGCAATCTCAATGAAAATTCCAACAACCTTCTTTGTAGAAATGGAAAAGCCAATCATAAACTTTATATGTAAGAATACGGAGCTCTGAATAGCCAAAAACATTTTTAGAAAGAATAATGCTGTTGGAGGACTCACACATCCTGATTTTACAACTTATTACAAAGCTACAGTGGTCAAAACAGCATGGTGCTGGCACAAGGACATTCATACAGACAAAAAGGATTGAATTGACAGCTCAAAAATAGATGTGCACATCTATGGTCAACTGATTTTTTACAAGGGTGCAAAGTCCACTCAATGGGCAAAGAATAGTATCTTCAACAAATGGTGCTGGGAAAAGCGGTTACCCATATGCAAAAGAGGTGGGCCACTATCTCACACCATATACGAAAGTTAACTCAAAATGGATCAAAGCCCTAAATATAGGAATCAGGTTATAAAACTCCTAGAGAAAAACATAGATTAGCATCTTTGTGACCTTGTGCTAGGCAATGGTTTCTAAGACTTTACACCAAAAGCATGAGCAACAAAAGAAAAAATATATAAATGGGATTGCATCAAAATTAAAAAATTTTGTGCATAAAATTTTGTTCATCATGAAAGCAAAAAGCCTACAGAATGGGAGAAAATATTTGGAAACCACATATCTGATAAAGGGTTTAATATTCAGAATACATAAAGAAATCCTACAACTCAACAACAAAAGACAAATGAACCAATCAAAAAATGGGCACGGACTTGAGTAGACATTTCTCTAAAGAAGATATACAAATGGCCAAAGGCACATGAAATGATGCTCAACATCATAATCCATTAGGGAAATGCAAATCAAAACCACAATGAGATACCATTTCAAACCTATAATGTCTACTATTTAAAAAAAAAAGTAACAAGTGTTGGAAAGGATGTGGAGAAATTGGAACACTTCTTAATTGTTGCTAGGAATGTAAAATGGTGCAGCCATGGTGCAAGACAGTTTGGCAGTAACTCAGAAAGATACGTATAGAAGGATCATATGACCCGGTGATCCTACTTCTAGATATATACCCACAAGAATTGAAAGTGGGGACTCAAACAAATATTTGCATGAAAATGTTCATAGCAACATTATTCACAATTGCCAAAATATGGAAGCAACCCAACTGTCTATCAACATATGAATGGATAAACAAAATGTGGTATATATACAGAATGGCATATAATACAGCTGTGAAAAGCAAGAAAGTTCTGATACATGCAACAACATGGGTGAATCTTGAAAACAGCATGTTGAGTGATATTGTATGATCTCACTGATATGAAACAATTAGAGTTGGCAAATTCACAGAGTCAGAAACTAGACCAGAGGTTACCAGATGCCTGGGTGGTGGGAGGGAATGGGGAGTTCATGCATAATTGGTTTACAGATTCTGTTTGGAGTGATGGAAAAGTTTTAGTAATGGCTGATGGTGCTGGTATCACGACTTTGAGAATGTAATCAACACCACGATACTCTATACCTGAAAGTTGTTAAGAGGGGAAATTTTAAGTTATATATATATATATGCTAATAGAATAAATTTTTTTTTAAAAAAAAGAATGACCAAGAATTTTTTTCCAAACTGACAAAACAAAAATCTTATAAGCATCTAAGAAAAACAAAAGAACAGATTGCTGTTAGTGGAGTAACATTAGATTGATATCTGTCACCTCAGTAGAACCAATAAAAAGCAGAAAATAATGGAATGATGTCTACCAAATGTTGAAATGTTCTATATGCAAATAAACAAATAAAAAACTCCAAGAAAGTGGAAAAATAAAGACATTTTTAGATAAATAAAAACAGATCAATTCTTCCACAGCAGGTATTTGATGGTTTATCAATTTGTATGAAAACTTGATCATATTGCATGGACTTTCTTAACCATCCTGTACTTAACAAACTTGCTGGATCACCTAATGTTCTCCATCCTTCTGTAAAGCACACTGGCTACTAGGGCATCCTCAAGAATATCTGTGCAGTTTTATTTTTGACAGCTTTATTGAGATATAACTGACACGTTATAAGCTTCTCATATTTAAAGTGCACAACTTGATAAGTTTTGACATATGAATACACCCACAAAACATCACTATAATCGAGATTACAAAAATATTCATCAAAAAAGTTTCCTTATACCTCTTTATAATCTCTCCCTCCTGCCCTTCCCACACTGCCAATCCCCAGACAATCACGGATCTGCTTTCTGTCACTATAGATGGTTTACATTTTCTTAAATTTTAGGTAAATGGAATCATGCAGTTTGCACTCTTTTTTGACCAACTTCTTCCACTCGTAATTATTTTTCATCTATGTTTCTGAATGTATCAGTAGCTCATTCCTTTTTATTGCCTATTAATGTTCTATTATATGGATATACTATAGTTTTTTATCCATTCGTTTGTAGATAGATATTTAGATTGTTTCTAGTTGTTAGCTATTACAAATAAAATGCATACACATATGTACATATGCCTTCATTTGTGTCTTGGGTAAATTCCTTGGAATGGCTGAGTCATTTAGATGGTGTGAAACTGGAAAACTGTTTTCTAAAGTGGTTATACCATGTTACATTCCAACCATAGTGTACAGGAATTCCAGTTGCTCCACATTATTGTCAAAACCTGGTGTGGTCAGTCTTTCTAATTCTAACCATTCTAATAGGTGTCTGGTGGTGTCGTGTGATTTTTATTTGCATTCCCAAAAGATGATGTTGACCATCCTTTTATGTGTTATTTGACATCCATATATCTTCCTTGGTGAAATCTTTGTTCAAATCTTTTGTGCATTTTAAAAATTGGGTTATCTGTTTTCTTATTGAGTTTTAGAGTTCTTTATATTTTCTCAGTACAACACCTTTATTAGGTATATGCAAATATTTTCTCCCTGTCAGTAAGTAGTTGTTTCATGGTCTTAACAGTGTATTTTGAATAGCAGAAACTTTACATTCAGTCCATATTTTGCACACAATATGGATCATATTTTAAGGGTAAAAGCTAAAATTATACAATGTCTAGAAGGTAATATAAGAGAAAATCATTGAGATTTATGGTTAGACAAAGATTTCATAGATATGACACTAAAAGCATGATTCATAAAAAAATGATAAATTGTACACTTCTATTTAAAACACACTTGAATTCTTAATAAGAATCAGTTGTCTTCTTTCCACACTTATTCATGTTTGAACTTCTATTTGTAACATAATTATTGTTCAATTTCAAAATATTTAAAATAGTGAAATATGAGTGTAGAAACAGAAGTATTTCTATGAAAACTAAGTTGAATGCTTCAGAAAGACTAAATAAAGATTAATTAAGTGAAAAATGCTGTTGACTTGAGGGTGACATAGGCAATTTTAACATATTAAAAAATATTAAAAATATCAAGAAGAATTTTTACTCTCAGGTTTCTTTAAAATTCTCTCAATTAAAACAAAAATCTGGAAATCACTGAAATTGCATTTTGTGTGTGGTTTCTGCAGGAAAGTGCATATGGAACAACTAGCTATGGACCATTATTCAAAATAAAGGAGGTGATTCTACACCAAAAGATTGCTCAATAAATGTACATTTACATGTTTTAAATTAATGTATTCAAGGCTTTTATTAATAATCTGAACTTTAACGTCTGATTAACTTGCTACTGTCATAATAGCCTCTAGATTAGAGAGCTTCTACTAAATATTAAATAATAGCTACATACCTTTTACATATTAGCTAGATGTATTTTGCAGTGTTTCCATTTCTATTGTTATGCTAATCTCAATTATGTAGATATTTAATGTCTAAGGAGTTTAATCTTTTAGTATTTTCCTTTATGACTTATTTTATCACCTCAGTTTACCACATAAGTACCAGATACTGATACATATCCAATACTGCTTGCAACCAGTTTTTACTTATTTTAGTTTTAACACTTTTATTAATCAATATATATGAAATTTTATTTGGTGACTTTTTTCCCCTTCAATTGCTTGCCAGTCTATTCCAATATCATTATTGATTCTCTTCCTAATCTATTTTTTTCATGTAATCATGCATATTTTTGAAAATTAAAATTCTAAAAACAAGTTTTCTTTTATTTTCCCATTAAGCAAGGTAAATTACTACCTTTTCCACTTGTTAAAGAAAGATGAGTTGCATTGAATTGCAAACTATTCTTGGAGAGCAGTGGTTCTCAGCTGGGAAGTCATTTCATAATGTCTGGAGACATTTCTGGTTGTCAAAACTCAGGGGTTGCTGCTGGCATCTAGTGTGTAGAAGCCAGAGATGCTGCTAAACATCCTACAATGCACAGGGCAGCCTTCACAACAAAGAATTATCTGGCCTAAAATGTCAACATGGCTGAGGTTGGGAAAAACCCTGTTGTAAAGAAATGAATACGATGACTTGAAAAAAACCAGAGATTAAAAAAAAAAAAAAAAATCAGAACTCAAATATGTTTAAAGCAGGAAAGCACAAGTGAGTTTTCCAGGAGAAAGAAGAGGGAGACCAATGTATTCAACATTGTTAGTGGATAATTACATACATTCAGAAACTGAATGCAGTTATGTGCACTACATGGCCCTCTCTAATCTTTCCCTTAAAGGGGCTGTGGGATATTAAGAGGGTCTTGCTGGTAGAGAATTGTCATATTGATCAAGTAAAATAGTCTTTGGGGAAATTTCTCAGATGTTTGATATAAATGGCAATTCCCAGAGGCACGGGAAATACCTTGCAAGGTTTCCTCCACGTGGAGGTCAGGCTTCAATTACTTCAATGATCCACTCCGAGGCACATAATCCCAGCTTCTTCACTCCACGCCACCCAGCAAAGTATTCTTGACCCTTGATTTGCATAATAAGTATGAATTACCAGGTTTAACAAAAATACAGGATGCCTACTTAAATTTGGTATTTCACTGAAAATATTTGCTGTGTATCTGAATTAAAAATTAACTGTGTACCCTGCATTTTATCTGCATATTTAAGTATTCCAATTGCTTTTAATTAAGTTGTTTTCAATACAAGATTTTTTTTTTACGTATTAAAATTTTCCAGCCTCTTTGCATTGTCTTTCTCTGTTTGAAATGAAGCCTTAATGCACCTTCCCATTCCCTACTCCCTCTGCCCTCCTCACTCCACAAATTCCATATAACTCCCAGAGAGACAAAATTCTTGATCCATTAATTTTCTCTATTTGAATGTCAGCTCTTGTGGGAAAGATTCTAATATAAAATATACCTCAAATTTGAATTCTGGCTTAAGGAATAGGACTTCCCTCTATGAAGGCTGAGCTCAGTTATGGTACTGGGACAGTGAGGTATGGTGTGGACTTAAAGACAATAACGTGCTATCAGAGGAAAGCCCATGGGGAAAACTTTAAAAACAAAGTTCTCTTCTCAGATCTGCCACTTGGTATAGAACTGCGCTTCTCACAATTCTGTCTCTGGACCAGCGGTCTCAGAACACGTGGGGCACTTCAATGCAGATTTCTGGGCCTGAATCAAAATCTGCATTTTTAACAAGCACTTTTGGTAAATCTTAGTGCTTGCTGAAGTGTGAACATCACTAGGCTAGGATATTTTCTCTTTATACTGCTGTGTTCATCCCAACAGGATTGGAAAAGATTAATACAGTAATGATTTCTTTAGCTGTTTACTTTGCTTAGAAATGTTTTTGCTTCTTAAACCATTCTGAATTCATGTCCTGAATTCCCATTTCTTTTCACAACCCATACAAAGTCACTTTCACACAACATTTATTTTTGTCCTTCCATTCATTCCTTCATTTATTCATTCAACAAACACCGACAGGTACAAGCCTCTGTGGCTCCTTCAAATGGAAATGTTATAAATATAAACCTTATCATTACCTTCCTGAAGGACACTGTCTTTATATTTTATACTTTTGTCATTCTCCACATTGTTGGCAGACAAAACAATACAGCTTTATTTTACTTATTTGTCTTCCTGTCACCCATGGCAAATATTTAATTTATTACTAAATGACATTTATTGTTTTGAACTTGCTTGTTTCTGTGTGTCCCACATGTACTGGGGTCCCAGTATGCAATGACAATATGTTTGTATGCTTATCAAAATGCCCTTGGGAAATGAAACAACATGTGAAACTCATTTTTTATTTTCTAGCAAACTTCATAGCATTCTCCCTGATTCTATCCTTTGGATAGATTTCTAGTTTATCTTATATGTGAGAAATGACCTTATAACCTGTGTGTGACAGTTGTTTGGGTTTTATTAAGTGCCCTGCTAGCTGGTGATATAGGGGCATTACTCATAAGATATTTGTTTGCTACCCTAGTAAGCCAAGAAAATTTATTTTTATATATTTAATTATAGTGTCTTTCTTCTCCTGCATGTTATTTAAAAGTAGTTTGTGGAATATAGATAATGCTGCAATTCTGGCATTAGATATAGGGGGAAGAGATGGATCATCATATGCATCCCAAAGGTGAAAACTTTGTAATATACAATGCTCAAAGACAAAGTGATCTCTGTGAAAATTAAATATAAATTCAAACTAGGAGGAGTTTCTAGTCTCCCTATATGCAGAGGAACAATCAGTTAACTACTCACTGCTCCTACCCAAAGCATCAGGGTGAAAGAAGACCTGCAAGAATGCTTCTGCCAAGTCATCTGAAGTGCACCCCTCCAGGAGAGCAAGCCACTGCTATGTAGTGGGGTGTGTTTGTAGCTATATTTTTATACAGTGACTTCTTAGTGATCATTTCAAAATTGTGGCTAATTTCTGTCATGTGGAAACACCTCAGGGCCAAGAAAATTCCCTAGGGCTTCAAAAGTAAATTCTTAATCTTGTAATATCTTCCCACATATTATACCCATAACTAAATCAGGTATTTGATTAATGGATCTCACACTGTTGAATATGGGAAAACTTTAATAAAATGGTATCACTTCAATTCAACCTGGCTGGCTGAAACCAAAGCAGATACAATCATTATCCCTTCTCACAAAGGATTTGTGCATTAAACTGCACTTCTCTGGCAGTTAGAAGTGGTATTTTGGTTAAGCAAATGTGAGGGTGTGTAATAAATTATCTTATTTAATAAGATGTGGCTAGGTAGGAGTGGATGTTCAGCTAGCTCCAGTTGTTGCTATTAGACAATATTCCTCCTGCCAGGCCCCCTTCACATATCCATTTGGATCCAGAGATGAATGTGGAGATTACTCCCCTCCCCCTTCCATCCTCTTTCCACAAGGATGCCTGGAAGCAGATACCAGGGGGTATAGAAAATGATCAATGAATGTGGGGATGGGGAATGCCCAAGAGGCACTACATTTTGAAATTAACAACAAGATTTTGGCTTCAGACAACTCTGTCAACTTGGGCGAATTAGTCAATTTTTCTGAACTTCAGTTTCATAATATTAAAATAGAGGTAGTAATGTCATAGGTGATTTGTGACCACTGAATTAAAGGCAAATTATTTATAATAGCAAAAGTTTGGAAACAAGGCAAATGTGCATTAACAGAGAGGAGGCTGAATCAACTATGGTATGTTCCCCCACCCTCTTCTCTCCATCACCCATGGAATACTATGTAGCTGTAACTAAAGAAAGCCTCAAAAGTGAATCAAACACTGTATCAAATTGGGAACATAACTACACAGAGGAAAGAATAATTTCAGGTGACTTTAGAATTTAGCATATATTTACTGGGATATATTCTAAGGACAAAGAAACAACAAAAAAATGAAGAAATAATAAACTTCAGTCTTTACATTTTACTGCCTATTTACAGAAAATACAGGGGATAAAAGAACCAGTTAAATGATGCTGAAGGAAATAATTGAACAAATCTGGACTGTGGGAAATTTATCAAACAAGTGACCTGCTGTCAACTTCCTACTCTCAACTCCTCCTAGTTAAACAGTTGAGACATGAGATTACTAGTGAATGGGGTAGGACTGTGAAAGCGATTTCATTTGAATTTCTAGGCTTGTGTGTTTTGGGACATATTGGGTATATTACACACATGGGTTGTGCATGGTCAAAGAACTGAAGTGTTACTGGACCAAGGAGGTGGATTCTTTGTGGGATGCACTTAAATGACCAATTCTTGAGACACTGGGGTTTCAAAGAGAGAAAGAATTTACTGCTAGGTGTGAAGTGAGAGCAGATGGCCTATTGGCCCAAAAGTGTCTCTCTCTAAATTGCAGTAATTTTGATAGTTTTGTTACTAAAGATAAGCAGGTTTTAGGATAATGAGTACAGTGACCCCAGATGATGATGTAATTAGAAGTGATCTAATTGCTGAGCATGTGCAGATTGATTACATGCTTAGTCACAGAACATATGTAAGAAAATGGTGGCCTTAATATGATGATGGGTGTGATTTTTAGTATTATAATGAGGTATAGGTCACTTGTAGGTTAAGGGTAAAGCTAATGAGCATGTCAGGTGGGCCCATTTTGGTTACATCTAGTTTTGTCTAGTATGATAGTTTAGGAATTGGGAAGGGTTAGTTCTGGGCTGACCCAAGTTCCATCTTTAATAAACTTTAGGGGCTGTCTTTGTGATCATAAGACTCTCAAGTCTGGATAAATGGGTACAAGTGAAGTTAGTCACAAGGTTTTACAGTCACACATCATTATCAAAGATCAAGGCAGCTGAATTATAGTTCAGAGATTTCAGGTATTTCCCTCTGTCTACTCTAATATGCTAGAAAGTAAACAGGAATATCTATATAATGATTCAGAATCACAATCATTCCTTAAATCCTAACTTCTTGGTTACAAAGAACCCCAAAATGGACCTAGCACTAAGCTCTTCATTTTTTAAAATAACGGAATCCCCTTTTATTGAATTTGCCAGAACCATCCTGCTTTAAAAAAAAATAAAAATGCTATCTTGGTTAACATAGTGACAATTTAGAGATGGTTATGGAGGCACAAATATTATGCCAAAATATCACTAAACATACACAAATATCTGTTGAATTTATATTAAGATATTTTAAAAGTAGTAAGTAACATTTAGCGAATGTTTTATTTTTATGATTCTGTGAAAGTAATGTTTGTCATAATTACAATGCAGGGCTTTAATAAAATTTCATTTTGTCTCTGTATCCTTAGTAATTGATTTTCTTTTCTAATAATATGATATATATATACATCTAATACTTTTTGTATTTTTTATTATAAAATTTATATGTGTCGTTATTATCCCCAGTGGATTTCAGGCCATACAGCCTCATGCTTTTTCAATTGGGAATCTTTCCACTAACCTTTTCAAAATTTAGAATTCAATCTTCTGAGTTGTCTAGGTATTAGTAACCCTTGCTTTGTGTGTCTGTGTGTATATATGAGGCTTATTATCTTAATTTAAAAACTTGTCCCTGATTGAAAAAAATCTGAGTCCCAAGAATTTGGACAGATGTCTAAACAAACAATGATAACTTTAAATGAAGCCCAACTAATAGGAACCATTATGATTTTAAATGAATTGAGTATAAAAGGAGACAGAAAATAAATGAGATGTATGTTAATAAATGTATAGTGATAAAGCTACTATTGCAAACACAAAGTCAACTTCATGCAGATCAAGTTTGCAGCCAATTTATATTTCATGCCCTTTATTAACTGATATCTAATGAGAAGTTTTCATATTTTTCTATCATATCAAATGCTCCTAATAAAAATCTGTTCTGTTTTGCATGTAAGTTGCACCATTTCATAAAATTTTCAGCAGTCTTTGACTCAATAAATAAAATTGTCACACAAGCCTCATTTGCTGTCTGAGCACAGGAAAGCCAAATGGACACCAAATTAATCCTGCACATTGTCTCTGCTTGATGAGGTCTCCAAGAGATCTTTGTCCTGTCACCTTTAATGGACTCTGTCTAATGGACTCATTAGCAAATTTCTTATCGTTTTTAGGAGAAAGATGCAATCTTACAAAGATGTACTTCACGCATTTGGAAATTATTATAATTTATTCCTTAAATACTCATTCAAAAATTAAGAATGAGGAGACTCCACTTTATTTTGGGTACCATAAAACTGCAACAATGACATGCTGATTACAATGAAGGGTCTAAGAATACTATTTCATGCTGATTACTCATGTTATATTCAGAACTAGTAGTTAAAGCGGACAACACTCTTCAACTCAATAGCTTAATATTACACCATAGTCAGAAAAATGGCAGCTGGGAAAATGGAGATTTTCTTGGCTTATTTATCTATAAGTGCAGAAAAACTAATAAAAAATGACTTCTCGATACCATGCAAATCTTCCTAAGTTCACGCCATGGAGATTTAGATTTTAATATTATTTCGCATTACAGCCCAGTAATAGGTACTCATGTTTGTTATCTTATCCCACACTCTTTTCTCTGTCTCTTTCCCACAGCTTCACGTGTTATTTTGGCTAATGAAATTCACATAGGTGGATGAGAGAGGGGGGATAAGATGGATATTAGAAGAATATTTAATTCTGAAAAAATCTGAACAGTTTACTATTTCCATTGTATTTGAGTGTGTTCTTACATTCTCAATTAGTTTGTAACAACTTGCCATCCACAGACCAATCATTTGAAAAGATTTGCTAAAGTTGCTTTATCCGACTTTCTTTGTATTCCAACTCTTAAATAAGAGCTGCTTTTATATTTAAAAAGAAAAGGTGGCCAATGTTAATTCTGTTGATAACTCGAACCATTTTCATTTGCTTGAAAAGGTCCTTTAACTTCCCATTGCTTGTTTTTCTATTTCAGTCCCTAATGATGGAGCTTGGGGAAGTGGACCCCAGAGGTAACAGCTATATAACCTAAAGGAAGGTGTGCGTAATTGTGGGGGACAGGGAGAGGAAGACATAAAGATCTTTTCAGAGATCTTGGTAAATAAGACAGAAGGTGCATACTTGAAGTCAAGTGCTGGAGGGATATTCTTGTAGAGGCTGGGTCATAAGGCAGGCAAGTTGCTGATCCAAAGGGGAGGCTGTGAGAAGGAGTTAGTACATGTCTGGGCTTTCCTAGGTTTGGAACTACTACTCTGTATGAGTAATTAAAACGTGATTTTCAAAAATTCCAGACGCAAAATGCAAGGCCTGCGGTGTTTTTATTTATATTTTTTAGAAAACACTTTAGCATAGCAGTGAGTGAACAAAATCTCTAAAAGGGATTTAATAGGACTGTCATATTTGGACAGATCCTTCAACAACTTGGATTTTATAACCTCTCCTCATGTTACAGAATTTTTTAACTTCTCACTGTACACAAAAGACACTTAGTTCTTTCATGTTTTTGAGTCTTTGTGTGCAATGTTTTCTCTGCCTAGAATGTTCTGTCCCTTCTTATCTGCCTGGAAAGCTCTTATTCTTCTTTAATGATGCAATTCCAATGTCACCGCCTTTATGAAGCTTTCTCTAATAAAGCCCTCCAACACACATCCACTCCCAGAGTTGCTTATTTTGATATTTTAGACACTCTATTAAAGTACTGAAATTTCTTTCTTATGATGTGTCATTTATTATCATTTGGATAAGTCATTGGGGTTAATCAAAGCTCAATCACTTATGACAACCAATATGGTCAATAATCCTTCCTGTTACATTCCCAACATCTTTTGCTTTTTTGCTAATATGAGGGTGGGGGGAGTATAGAAAATGAAACACTAAGTGATATTACTAATTTTAACCCTGTCAATTGGCATTTTTATTTTTAATATCTCTTTTGTTGTACTGATACATCTGTGCTGCATTTTCTAAATTGACCTGACTCTGCCATAAATTTAAGAACAATTTTTGAGCAGCTGAAATGTTTATTGCATTTAATGTTTATGCAGTGCATGGTGTATAGAGTGTGAATGAAAAGAAGGAAAGGAACAAACCACCATCTGGTAGGAATAAATATCTGTGATGCGAGATTAGTAGAAGGCAGTGTCTGAAAATAAGGAGGAATGGAAACAGTATACATTAGGACTATTGAAAAGTGTAACTGTTAAAAAATTAATGATTATGGGCACTTTTAATGTTGATAGTAGAAATAAACACTTCTATTTGGGGAAAATGAGGTGGTATTTCCCTACAGACAGATCTATGTTCAGTGCATATTTCAGCTATGTGTCTTTGGCCCTCCAGATGGCATTAAAATTGGTTTGAACCCCTAAGACTTGCCCTGAGGAAATTTTCATGCCTTTCCCAAGATTACTTCAAGTACTGGTGGAAGGAAAAATATATTCTTATGATCAGTTTGGCTTTGATTAACTGCCTTCTCTGAATACTTGTTTTCTTCTATGTCTTCTGGATATTTCTTTATCTGTGTTTGGCATTATGTCAAATATAGGACTTAATCCTTCTAGATGTTTCTTTATCTGTGCTTTGGCATTAGGTCAAATATAGGACTTTATCCTTCATTCACTTCATTTTCTTAAAAAAGGCACTTTTAAGAGACATGTAAGCAGCAGACTTTACACAAGGTTTGGGGAAACAGAGGGATTTATCTCTCATCAATTCAAACAACTTTAAATGTTAGTCATTTCTTACCTCACGTGTCATTCTATCATGACACCACATCTTGGTCGTTCCATCTCTCTCCTTACTCCCCTCTTCTGTTCTTCCTTCTCTGATCTTTATATTAGAAAACAGTTGAACTGTGAACATTATTGTCTTTTCTTATGCTAACTCATAACTTCTAAGTTTCATCATTTACCCCAAAAGGCTAACAAAGATAGTTGCTTCGTTAAGAGGAATTACAATAGTAGCATTTGAGGAATATTCATTTTTGACCGAGTATGAATGGAATGATGATCAGGTAATTGGGTTTAATTGTTTCTTTTAAAATCTTTATTTCTCCAAATATTGTATTCCTTACTACAAATCAGTAATTGTGCCAGGTGATAGAGACACAAAGATGGAAAATGGAAAGGAAACATTCCCTGACATCATGGAGAAACCAAAAAATAAAATTCACCATGTCTGGCATCCAATAAAAAATTTCCAGGCTTGCAAAAAAGCAGACAATTACAACTCATAATGAGGATCCAGAAATGGAAGAGATGATTGACTCCATAGGCACAACCATTAAAAAGAGCTATAACTGGATCAAACATTCAAGAAACTAGAGGAAAGATTCAACACATTAAAGAGACATGAAAGACATAAAACAGGCTCAAATCAAAATTTTAGAGATGAAGACAATACTGTCTGAAATGAAATATACACTGGATGGGATAAATGGCATATTAGTTATTGATGAATATGAGGAAATAGCAGTAGAAAAAAGACAGGGAAAGAATGAACAGAGGACTAGTGAACTGTAGAAAAACCTCAAGCAGCCACATGCATCTGGATTTGGAGTAGCAGAGGGGATGAAAGAGATGTGGACAGAAAAAAATACTGGGAGAAATAACGGCCTTAAGTTTCCAAATTTGATGAAAAGAGCAAGCTGACAAACAAGAAAGTTCATTAAACTTGAAGCACAAGAAACATCAAGAGAACTACAAGGCAGTTTATAATAAAATTGCTTAAAAACAGTGAACAAGGCACTTCATGATAAAGTTGCTTAAAACCAGTGATAAATATAAATACTTAGAGGCAGCCAGAGACCAACAGAACTTCATGTAGAGAGAAGCAAAGATGCCAGCAGACTTCTCATGTGAAAACAATGCAAGCGAGAAGACAATGACACAATACCTTTAAAATAGCTACAGAAAGGAAAAAACAAAAACAAAAACAAAAAAAGCCTGCTAAACTAGAATTCTTAACCCAGTGAAAATGTCTGAAAAAATTAAGGGAGTGCTTGCTTTGGTGGCACATACATTAAAATTGGCATGATACAGAAAAGATTAGTATGGCCCCTGTACAAGGATGACATACAAATTCATGAAGTGTTCCATATTTTTCTTCATATAGCAAAGATGTCCTTCAAAAGTGAGGGAGAGAAGATGGCAGAGTGGTGAGGTGTGGGTTTTAGTTACTCCTCTTGGGCAGCTGCTAGATAGCCAGGAATGGTGTGGAACAACACCACAGAGGATTGTGAGTTTGAACACACATCATACAACACTTATGAGCATGTGGAGCATCTGAGATCAGTGAATCTGTAAGTTCTCGTGGCCAGGGAACCCATGCCCCTCCCTGCCAGGCACAGTCCTGAGGGAGGAGGGGCCACCAGTGCTGGGAACCAGGAGGAAGAACTGTATTTGTGGAATGGATTAAAAAACTCAGACTGCTGAACAAAAACTCCAACCATAGATAAACTAAGACCAGACACCAGGGAATCTGGGAGCAGTCAGCCAGGCAGAGAGGACATAGGGCTGGCAAAAACAGCAAAACAAAAACAAAAACAAAAATAAAACAGACTTTTGGAGTTGGCAGTGAACATAATATGGAGAAGGGACAGGCTCAAAGAAAATCAGGCACATATGCAAACTCAGGGGGCCAGGGCCCTTCTCTGAAAAGCCATTTTTTCTGGTTTCTTGATTGTTCCTCAATTGCTCTCAAATACCTTGTCTTTTTACATTTCAATAGCCCATCAGAACTGCAAGGGCTGAATTAAAGGGCTTTTCTTTAAATAGTCTATACTGGGCCCTTCTTTTTCTTTTTTCTTTTATCTTTTTCCTTTTTTAAAATAACTATTCTAAGTAGCCCATTACAGAAAGACTCAAAGACTTGCAATTTGGGTCCAGGCAAGAGAAGAGCTAAGATAGCTCTGAGAGACAAAGTAATAAGTCTAGTGGGGGGAAAAAATTGCTAAAGACCATAATTTCCCCAAGAAAAGGGGGGCATGGCCCAGCTCCAGTGGCAGCCCTCCTTTAGGGAACTCAGACTCCAGGGGCTGGAATTCACAAACCAGCTTCAGTCAGACATGCCCCCAACAGGGTCAGGGTCTTCTGGAGAACTCAAGTCTCCATATCTCCTCACAGTGGTGGGGGAGCTGTAGGCTAGCAAGCACCACCTGCTGGACAGCACAGGAAAAGCAAAGATTCTAAAGGCCTCACAGGAGGGTCTCATTCTCAAGGAAACTCCATACCCTCCTCCTGAGACCTGGGCCTCTCCTGACTGGGAAAACCTGACTGGGGTTGACCATATCTGAGGAGACCCTCACACAAACAGGCTACATTGAGGCAGTGCAAGAAACAGAAAAACAAGAAGTGAAAAACTCTGATCAACTAAATAGAACTTAAGTTAGGGGCCTAGAACAAGCTGAACTGAACACCAAAGGTTAGAGAACAAAGCTGACCAACAAGAAAGCCCTAGGTAAAAGAATGAAAATGAGCTCCAGAATAAACTAATCAAGAAAGTCAGATGCCTAGACAGCTGAAGATAACAAGCCATACTAAGAAACAAGAAAATATGGACCAGCCAAAGGAACAAACTAATAGTTCAACCAAGTTACAGGAGTTGAGGCAACTAATGCTAAATCAGTTCAATGAACTGAGGGAAGAAGTAATTAAAGATGGTTAAACAAATCTCCTAAATCAATTCAAAAATCAAGTCAATGAACTGAGGGAAGATATAGAAACGAGATGAAGGATATAAGAGACAATGGATAACCATAAAGAATTCATAAACTTGAAAAAACAAATGGCAGAATTTATGGGAATGAAGAGCATAATGGAGGAGATGAAAAAGACAATGGAGGGATATAACAGATGTGAAGATGCAGAAGAAAGGATCAGTGAACTGCAAGACCAGACGTTTGAATTCATACACACAAAGGAACAGATGGTGAAAAGAACAGAAAAATATGAGCAGGGTCTTAGGGAGCTGAGTGACAACATGAAGCTCATGATTATATGTGTTAGGAGTGGCCCAGAGGGAGAAAAAAGGGGAAAGGGGGCAGAAACAAATAATAGAAGCGATACCCACTGAAAAATTTCCAACACTTATGAAAGAAAGAAATTTACAGATTCAAAAAGTACAACATACCCCAAACAGAATAGATTCCAATAGACCTACCCCAAGACACTTACTAATCAGATTTCCAATGTCAAAGACAAAGAGAGAACTCTGAAAGCAGCAAGAGAAAAGCAATCCATCACATACAAGGGAAGCTCGATAAGACTATGTACGGATTTCTCCACAGAAATCATGGAGGCAAGAAGACAGTGGTATGACATGTTTAAGATACTGAAAGAGAAGAACTGCCAATGAAGAATTCTATATCTGGCAAAACCGTCCTTCACCAATGAGGGAGAGATTAAAATATATTCAGACAGACAGACTGAGAGAGTTTGTGAATAAGAGACGGGTGCTAGAAGAAATACTAAAGGGAGTACTACAGGCTGATAGGAAAAGACAGGAGAGAGAGGTCTGAAGAGTGTAGAACTGTATCAGGAAGGGTAAAAGGAGAGAGAGGAAAAATATAAGACATGATACATAAAATCCAAAAGACAAAATGGTAGAAGAAAGTACTGCCCTAAATGTTAATTGATTAAACTCCCCAATAAAAAGACACAGAGTGGCAGAATGTTTAAAAAACAGGACCCATCTATATGCTGTCTACAAGAAACTCACTTTAGACAAAAGGACAAAAATAGGCTGAAAGTAAAAGGTTGGAAAAAGATATTTCATGCAAACAGCAACTAGAAAAAAGCGGGAGTAGCTATATTATCAGAAAAATTAGACTTCAAAAGTAATACAATTAAAAGAGACAAAGAAGGACACTATATATTAATAAAAGGGTCAATTCATCAAGAAAATATATCAATCATAAATATTTATGCATCAAGCCAGAGTGCCCCAAAATTCATGAGGCAAACACTGAGAACACTGAAAGAAGTAGTAGATAACTCTAGAATAATAGTTGGAGACTTCAATACACCACTCTCATCAATGGATAGAGCATCTAGACAGAGTATCAACAAGGAAACAGAGATGTTGAATTTTTTTGATAAATGAACTAGAATTGACAGACATTTATAGAACGCTACACCCCACAAAAGCAGGATAAAAATTTTTCTCAAGCACTCATGGAACATTCTCTAGGATAACCACATGTTGGGTCAAAAAGCAAGTCTCAACAGATTCAAAAATACTGATATTATTTAAAAAACACTTCCTCAGATCATAATGGAATGAAGTTGGAAGTAAATAACAGGCAGAAGATTGTAAAATTCACAAATATATGGAGACTAAACAACACACTCTTAGAAAACCAGTGGGTAAAGGAAGAAATTACAAGAGAAATTAGTAAATACCTTGAAGCAAATGAAATGAAAACACAGAACATCAAAACTTATGGGATGCAGCAAAGGCAGTGCTGAGAGGGAAATTTTTGCCCTAAACACCTATATTAAAAGAGAAGAAAGAGCAGAAATTGAGGAATTAACTGTCCACCTGGAGGAACTAGAGAAAGAACAGCAAACTATCCCCAAAGCAAACAGAAGGAAAGAAATAACAAAGATCAGAGCAGAAATAAATGAAACTGAGAACAGGAAAAACAATAGAAAGAATTAACAAAACCAGAAGTTGGTTCTTCAAGAAAATCAACAAAATTGATGGACCCCTAGCTAGGCTAACAAAATAATAATAATAATAATAATGAAAATAAAAAATGTGGATGCAAATAAATCCAATCAGAAATGGGAAAGGAAACATTACTGACCCTGCAGAAATAAAGGAGATAATGAGAAGATACCATGAGCAACTATGTGCTAACAGACTAGACAACTTACAAGAAATGAACAACTTCCTAGAAAAGCATAAACAACCAACATCAATTTAAGAAGAAATAGATGACCTCAACAAAACCAATCACAAGTAAAGAGATTGAGTCAGTCATCAAAAAGCTCCCCCAAAAGAAAAGCCCAGGATCAGATGGGTTCACATGTGAATTCTACGAAGCATTCAAGAAAGAATTAGTATCAATCCTGCTCAAACTCTTCAAAAATTTGAAGAGGAGGGAAAGCTACCCAACACATTCTATGAAGCCAATATCATCCTAATACAAAAATCAGACAAAGATACTACAAAAAAAAAAAAAAAAAAAAAAAAAAAAAAGAAAGAAAAGAAAATTATAGACCCATCTCTTTAATGAATACTGGTGCAAAAATCCTCAACAAAATACTCACAAATTGAATCCAGCTGCACATTAAAAGAATTATACACCACAACCAGGTGGGGTTTATTCCAGGTATACAAGACTGGTTCAACACAAGAAAATCAATTAATGTAATACACCATATCAATAAATCAAAGCAGAAGAACCACATGATCATCTCGATTGATGCAGAAAGGCATTTGACAAAATTCAACATCCTTTCTTGATGAAAACACTTCAAAGGATAGGAATGGAAGGGAATTTTCTCAATATGATAAAGGCAATACATGAAAAACCCATAGCTAACATCATACTCAATGGGGAGAGACTGAAAGCTTTCCCTCTAAGAATGGGAACAAGACAGGGATGCCCACTGTCACCATTGTTATTCAGCATTGTGCTAGTAGTTATAGCTAGAGCAATCAGGCAAGAAAAAGAAATAAAAGTCATCCAAATTGGAGAGGAAGAAGTAAAACTTTCACTCTTTGCAGATGACATGATTCTACATGTAGAAAATCCAGAAAAATCTACAGCAAAGCTATTAGAATTAATCAATGAATACAAGATCAACACACAAAAATCTGTATTGTTCTTATACACAAGTAATGTGCAACAAGAGGAAGAAATCAAGAAAAAAATTCTATTTACAGTAGCAACCAAAAGAATTAAGTATTTAGGAATAAACTTACAGAAGGCTACAAAAGACCTATACAAAGAAAACTACAAGAAACTGCTAAAAGAAATCAAACAGGACCTAAAAAAAAAAAAATGGAAGAACATATCATGTTCATGGATTGGAAGACTAAATATAAGCTAGATGTCAATTCTACCTAAACTGATTTATAGATTCAATGCAATACCAATTAAAATCCCAACAGCTTACTTTGAAGATTTTTGCATCCGTATTCATTAAAGAGATTGATCTATAATTTTCTTTTTTTGTAGTATCTTTGTCTGATTTTGGTATTAGGGTGATGTTGGCTCCATAGAAAAACTAATAACTAAATTTATTTGGAAGGGCAATGTGCCCCAAATAGCCTAAAATATCTTCAGAAAGAGGAACAAGATGGGAGGGCTCACACTACCTAACTTTGAAGTATATTACAAAGTTACAGTTCTCAAAACAGCATGGTACTGGCATAAGGATAGATACACCAACCAATGGAATCAAACTGAGGTTCAGAAATAGACTCTCACATCTACAGATAATTGATCTTTGATAAGGCAGTCAAACCAAAGGAACTGGGACAGAACAGCCTCTTCAATAAATGGTGTTTGGAGAACTGGATATCCATTTCCAAAAGAATGAAAGAGGTCCCCTATCTCACATGGAGGAGATTAACTTGAAACAGATCAAAGACCTAAACATTAGCGCTAAGACCATGAGACTCTTAGAAGAAAACATAGTGCAATTTCTTAAAGATCTTGTGATAGAAGGTGGTTTCCTAGACCTTACACCCAAAGCATGAGCAACCAAAGAACAAATAGACAAATGAGATCTCCTCAAAATTAAACACTTTTGTACATCAAAGGACTTTGTCAGAAATGTAAAAAGGCAGCCTACACAGTGGGAGACCATATTTGGAAATCACGTATCAGATAAGGGTTTAATATCCCAGATATATAAAGCAATCCTACAATTCGACAACAGAAAGGCAAACAACCCAATCAAAAAATGGACAGAAGACATGGACAGACACTTCTCTGAAGAGGAAATACAGATGGCTCAAAAATATATGAAAAAATGTTCAACTTCACTAGCTATTAGGGAAATGCAAATCAAAACCACAATGGGATATCATCTCATACCTACCAGAATGGCCATTATCCAAAAAACAGAAAATTACAAGTGCTGGAGAGGATTTGGAGAAAGAGGCACACATATTCCCTGTTGGTGGGAATGTAGAATGGTGCAACCACTCTGGAAAACAGTGTGGAGTTTCCTCAGGAAGCTAAGTATAGATTTGCCATATGAGCCAGCTATTCCATTACTATGTATACACTCAGAGGAACTGAAAATTAAGACACGAACAGACATTTGTAAACCAATGTTTATCGTGGCATTATTCACAATTGTCAAGAGATGGAAATAGCCCAAATGTCCATTAATGAATGAGTAAACAAACTGTGGTACATACACATGATGGAATATTACACAGCTGTAAGATAGAACAATGACACAGAACATATAATAACGTGGATGAAACTTGAGGATATTATGTTGAGTGAAGTTAGCCAGAAACAAAAGGACAAATACCTCATGGTCTCACTAATATGAACTAACATTAATGAACAAACTTTCAGAGTTAAAAGCTGATAACACAGGCTACCAGGAGATAGAGGGTAGAGATTGGGTATTTGATGCTGAAGGATTACAGAATGTTCAACAGACTTGATTGTGCAGATCTAGAAATAGATACCATAATACAGTAAGATGGTAGCACAATATCTGTAACTACAGTGAACAAAGATGTCCATGAGTAAAGCTGAAAGAGGTGGGCTAGAAGCACGTATGAAACCTGAGGTAAAGATGGAAGACAAAGACTGGGAGTGTTTAACATAGCAAAAACTGGAGTGGTCAATGATTATGACTAAATATACAAATACAAAACTGTTCTTGCATATGGGAGAACAAAAGAATGTCAGCCATGCAGAGTGCTGGAAAGGGGATGGTATTGGGTAAAAAATATAATCAAAGCAAACTGGAGTCTATGGTCAACAGTAACATTGCAATATACTTCCATTAAATGTAACAAAGGCAATATACCAAAGCTAAATGTGTATGAGAGAGGGGTATAAGGGAGAGACATGGGATTCTTGGTAGTGGTGTTGTTGTCTGACCCTAGTACTATATTGTATTGTATTGTATGATATTCTATTTTACTTTTTATTATCTTTTTATTATTTGTTAAAAAAATACAAAAACAAAAACTTTTTTTTCTGTAGTAATCAATATGTTCAAGCGCTGATTGTGGTAAATGCACAACTGTATGATGATACCATGAAAAAAAAAAGTGAGGGAGAGATTCACAGATAAACAAAAGCTGAGAGAGTTTAACAAGAGACCTACCCTGTAAGAAATACTAATGGGATTTCTGCTGGCTAGAAAAAAGAGACAGGAGAGTGAGGCTTGGAGGAAAGTATAGAAGTGATGACTATCAGTAAGGGTAACTGAAAAGGATAAAAGGAGAAAAAAATAACAAATCTGACAAATAAAATCCAAAGGATAAAATGGTCATAGTAAGGATGGCTTTTACAGAAATAACATTGAATGTTAATGTATTAAGCTCCCCAATCAAAAGATACACATTGGCAGAATGGATAAATAAAATATGATCCAACTACATGTTGTTTACAAGAGACTAATTTTAGACCCAAAGAACAAATAGGTTGAAAGTGAAAAGATGGAAAAAGATATTATGTCTAGGAGTAACCAGGGGGGAAAAAAAAAAAAAAAAAAGCTGGGGTAGCTATACTAATATCAGATAAAATAGACTTTAATGCAAAAATGTTATGAGACAAAGGAAGATGCTATATATTAATTAAAGGGGAAAGTCATCAAGAAGAAATAACAATCATAAATATTCATGCACCTAATCAAGGTACCCAAAGGACATGAGGAAAACTGGCAAAACTGAAGGGAGTTATAAGTGTCTCCACAATCACAGTGGGATACTTCAACACACCACTCTCTCCAATAGATAGAACAACTAAACAGAGGACCAATAATGAAACAGAGAACCTAAATAATATGATAAATGAGCTAGACCAAACAGCAGGATATACATTCTTCTCAAGTGCTCATGTAACATTCTCAAGGATAGGCCATATGTTGGGGTATAAAACAGGTCTTAACAAACTTAAAAAGATTGAAATTATATAAGCACTTTCTCTGGTCATAATGGTATGAAGCTGGAAGTCAATAACAAACCAAGAGGTGGACAATACACAAATATATGGAGGTTAAACAACATGCTCTTTATCAGTGGGTCAAAGAAGAAATTGCAAGAGAAATCAGTAAATATCTCGAGATGAATGAAAATGAGAACACAACATATCAAAACCTATGGAATACACTGAAGACAGTGCTGTAAGGGAAATTTAAAGCCCTAAATGCTTACATTAAAAAGGAAGAAAGAGCTAAAACCAAAGACCTAACTGAATATCTGGAGAAACTAGAGAAAGAACAGCAAATTAATTCCAAAGCAAGCAAAAGGAAAGAAATAACAAAGATTAAAGATGAAATAAATGACATGGGAAACAAAAGAACAATAAAGAGAATCAATAAAACCAAAAGTTGGTTCTTTGAGATAATCAATAAAATTGAAAATCCCTTAGCTAGACTGACAAAGACAAAAAGCGAGAAGATGTAAATAAACAAAATCAGAAATGAGAGAGACCCTGAAGAAATAAAAACACCCATAAGAGGTTACTATAAACAACTGTGTGCCAACAAACTAGACAACTTAGATGAAATGGACAGTTTCCTAGAAACACAAACAACCTACACTGACTTAAGATAAATAGAAGACCTAAACAAACCAATCACAAGTACAGAGACTTAATCTGTCATCAAAAATCTTCCCATAAAGAAAAGCGCAGGTCTGGATGACTTCACAGGCAAATTTTACCAAGCATTCCAAGAAGAATTAATACCAATCTGCTCAAATTTTTCCAAAGAATTGAAGAAGAAGGACCGCTACCTAATTCATTCTATGAAGGCAACATCACTCTAATACCAAAACCGGATAAAGATACTACAAGAAAAGAAAACTACAGACAATCTCTCTAATGAATTTAAATGCAAAAATCTTCAACAAAATATTTGCAAATCAAATCCAACATCACATTAAAAGAATTATATACTATAACCAAGTGGGTTTTATTCCAGGTATGCAAGGGTGGTTCAACACAAGAAAATCAATTAATGTAATACACCACATCAACAAATCAAAGTGGAAAAAACACATGATCATTTTGATTGATGCAGAGAAGGCATTCAGCAGAATCCTTCATCACTTTATCAAGAAAGTGATAAAAACCCTTTGAAAGGCAGGAATTGAAGGGAATTTCTTCAACATGATGAAAGGCATATATGAAAAACCCACAGCTAACATTATACTCAATGGTGAGAGACTGAAATCTTTCCCTCTTAGATCAGGAATGAGACAAGGATGCCCACTGTCACCACTGTTACTCAACATTAGGCTAGAAGTTCTAGCTAGAGCAATTAGAGAAGAAAAAAATAAAATGCATTTGAATCAGAAAGGAAGAAGTAAAACTTGTGCTATTTGCAGATGGCATAATTCTATATTAAGAACCTCCCCCCCAAAACTACAACAAAGCTACTTGAGCTAATAAACGAGTTCAGCAAAGTGGTGGGATAAAAGATCAACATGCAAAAATGAGCAGGGTTTCTATCGATGAGTGATAAGCTAACTGAGAAACGGGTAGTTTAGAGTTACGTCTGTCACCAGAAGGAAAGCTAAAATGAAAACATGGGATGTAAACACAGTGCCTCTTCTGGTGGATGTGACTGATTAACAGTACAAATATAAAAGCGTTCTCTTATGAACTAGAACAAATGCATGAAACTAGTACAAAGAATTTAATAAAAGAGGGTTATTTGAGAGAAATGTACTTATTACAAACTATTAATAGTAATACCTTAATATTCTCTCATCAACAGTAACAAATATGCCACATCAATACTAGGAGTCCACAACAGGGGGAAAAAGGGATATGGGATATTCTGGGTTTTCTTTTAGATTTTATTTTATCTTATTCCTATGATTATTATTACTATTACTATTGGAGTAATGAAAATGTTATAAAATTGATTGTGGTGATGATTGCACAACTATGTGATGATACTGGGAGCCATTGATGGTATACTTTGGATGGATTGTATGGCGCATGACTATATCTCAATAAAATTGCTTTAAAAAATGAAGGTGACCATGCCTACGAATCTATACAAGAAAAGTAACAACATTAGTCCACCCAATGACATACATGATGTTCATAGTAGCATTCGTCATAATCACTAAAAACTGTAACCAATACAAATGTTCATCAGCTGGTGTATGGAAAAAATGGAATGTGGTATATCTACAATGAAATATTTACCAATTAAAAGGCATGAACTACTGATACATGCTACAACATACGTGAACCTCAAAAAGTGTGCTGTGTGAAAAAAGGCAGATGCAAAAGACTATATAGTACAGAATTCCCTTTATATGAAATGTCTAAAAGAGGCAAGCCTATAGAGACAGAAAGCAGATCAGTGAATGCCTAGGTTGGGAGGAGGAATGAGGAATGACTGCAAAGGGGTGTGATGGAATTTTTGGAGTGCTGGAAAAATTCAAGAACTGGATTGTAGAAATAGTTGCACAATTCTACAAATATACTAGTATTATGACATATACTTACAAAGGATGAATTTTATGGTATGTAAATTATACTTAGATAAAGCTTTTTAACAAAGTGGAGGTGAAATTAAGACCTTTCCAGACATGCAGAAGCTGAAAGAATTCACCAATAGCAGAACTTCAAGAAATATTAATGAGGAGTCCTTCAAGCACAAGGAAAATTATACCAGTTGGGAAGGTAGATCTATACAAAGGACTCCTTTAAAAGATGAACTACAACTTAAATCAAAATAACAACAATGTACTGTGAAATTTATAGTATATATAGAAATCAAATGTATGACAATAGAAAATGTGAGTACATTGTTTTATTGTTCTTATACCAAATTTGAAGTAATGTAATATCATCTGAGTATTGACTGTGATAAGTTAAAAATGCATATTGTAAATTCTAAAGCAACCATTAAAATAATGCAAGAGTTCAAGCTAATAGGCCAACAAAAGAGATCAAAGGGAATCATAAAAATTACTTAATCTAAAAGAAAGGCAAACAAAGAGGAAGAGGGAACAAAGAAAAGATGGGACAAATGGAAAATATCAAGATAGCATATTTAAACCAAATACTATCAATGATAAAATTGAATGCATATAGTCTAAATATCCTTTAATAAAAAAGCAGAGAATGTTAAATTGGATAAAAACAGAAGACCCAACTATATTGCTGGGTTATTAGATAGCACATTATCATGATGAAACAAGTAAAGTAAAAGAATGGAAAAATACGTGCTGTTTTAACACTAGTCAAAATACAGCTGGAGTGACTGTATTACTATCAAAGTAGACTTCAAGACAAAGATATTACAAGAGATAAAGAAATCACTTGAGGATTTCAAAAGGATCAGTTCATTAACAGCATATAACAATCCTAAACATTTATGTACCAAATAACAGAACTTTGAGATACATAATGCAAAGACTGATAGAACTGCAAGGAGAAATGGACAGGTTCACATTTACAGCCAGAGATATCAACACCCAATCTTGATATTTGATTAAACAAGTAGGCAAATTATTCAGTAAGAATAATCAGTCAGACTATCAAGGACATGAACAACACTATCAACCAACTTGACCTAATTGACGTTTATAAGACCCTGCAGAATATAGCAGAATACACATTCTTTTCAAGAGCACTTAGGACATTTACCAAGATAGACCATATTCTGGGGCATAAAACAAGTCTCAAGAACTTTAAAGACCTCAAATAATACAAAGAATATTCTCTGACAGGGAACTAAATGAGAAATCAATAAAAGAAAGATATTTGTAAAATCTCCACATACTTGGAAATTAAATAGCACACTTCTAAATAACCCATGGATCAAAGAAGAACTCAAAAAGAAATGAAAAAATATTTTAAACTACAAGAAAATGGCAACACAACATATCAAAATTTGTGACCTGCCACTTGTGGTAGACAGAACCATGTCTTTCTCCCCCAAGGATGTCCAAGTCCCATTCCCAGAAGCTGTGACTATGCTACCTTAGAGTAGATGTGATTAAGGATCCTGTGATAGGGAGATTATTCTGCATTATCCAGGTGAGCCAATGTAATCAGAAGGGTCTTTATCAAATGGAAGCAAGAAGGTCAAAGTCAGAAAAAGCAGAGGTGACCAGAGAAGCAGAGATTGGACTGTGGAAAGGGTTATGAGCCAAGGAATGCAGATGTCCTCTAGCAGGTGGCAAAGGCAAGGACACCCCCTCTAGAAGGAACATGGCCCTGCCAATACCTTGATTTTAGACTTCTGACCTCCAGAACTGTAAAAGAATCAATGTGTGTATTTAATTTGTGGTAAGTTGTTGCAGCAGCAATAGGAAACTAATACATCATTAAATAAGTAGTTAGAGGAAAACACACAGCATTAAACACCTGTAATAAAAAAGACTTTTTAAATCAATGGTTTAGCTTACATCTATACAACAGTAGAAAAAGAAGAGTAAACAAAAGCGAGAGAAAACAAGATACAGGAAATAAAAAAGTTCAGAGCAGCAATCAATGAAATAGTAGACCAAAACAAGATAGAGAAAATAAATGAGATCCAAAGGTGGGTCTTTGAAAAGATCAATAAAATTGATACCTTCTAGCTAGACTGATCAGAAAAAAAAAAAAAAGGACATGAAATACCAATACAAAAAATGAGAGAGTTGACATCACTACAGACTTCACACATTGTAAGGATAATGTAATATTAAGAAAATTTTATGCCAATAAATTCAAAAATTACATGAAATAGAGAAATTCCTTGAAAAATGCATACAAAGTTTACTCAAGAAGAAATAGATAACTTTAATTGCCATGTGTCTATTAAATAAATTGAAAATTTGTAGATAAAAATCTTCCACATAGAAAACTTAAAGATGGCTTCATGGGTGAATTCCAACTAACATTAAAGAAAGAAATAATACCAATTCTGCACAAATCATTCCATAAAATTGGAGAGGAGGTAATAGTTTCCAGGTCACTTTATGAGGCCAACATTACTCTGATACCAGGGCTAGATAAATATATTACTAGAAAAGAAAACTGCAGACTATTATCCCTCATGATGATAAATGCAAAATTTCTTAAGTGTTAGCAAATTTAGTCCAATAATATAAAAAAAGGATAATACATCACACACCAAGTAATATTTGTATCGGCAAGGCAAGATGATTTCATAGTTGTATACATATCTCAAAATTATCAAATTGCATACTAGTTCATTGTACAGTATTTCAATTATACGCCACAAAGCTGTTTTTAAAAACAATGAGATATAACTACATGCCCATTAAAATGATAATTCAAAACAGTGAAATCACCAAGTGTTGAAGAAAATGTGAGGAAACTGGAACCCTCATCCACTGCTTGTGGGAATGTAAAATGGTACATCTGCTTTGGAAAACAGTTTGGCAACTTCATAAAATGTTAAACACAGAGTTCCATTTGACCCAATAATTTCACTCCTGGGTATCTATCCTAGAGAAATAAAAATATATGTCCATATGACTTGTTATGTGAATGTTCATAGGAACTGTATTAATAGTAGACAAAAAAATGGAAACAATCCACTAGTCCATCAACTGGTAAAGGGATAAAGAAAATGTGGTATATTCATACAGTTGAATACTACTGAGTAATAAAAAGGAAAGAAACTCCTAATACATTAAAAAATATGGACAAACCTAAAAAAATAAGAAAACCAGAAACAAAGTATTATATATATTGTATCATTCCATTTATACGAAATCTTTAGAAAATGCCAAACTATAAGGACAGAAAGCAGATCAGTGTTTACCTGGGGTGGGGGGGGGGTGGGGGAAGGAGCAGGAATTGACTACATGTAAGAATGATGGAACTTTGGGGGATGATAGATATGTTCTAAATTTGGAATGTGATGATAGTTGCATTACTGCATAAATTTAATAAAAATCGTCATTCTGTACATTTAAAAAGGGTGAATTTTATGGCACAGAAACTATGCCTTAATAAAACTGCAAAATATAAACATCGACTCCCTACCCTGTGCCACATATTGGGGAACACAAAGGAAGATATGATGCTATATCTGATCATTGAAAAAATGAAAAGTTGAGTTAACGGTTAACTAATTCCCATGTAACTGGCCTAAATGAAGCCACTGTTTGACATTGGAGGTTCAAAGGCCATAGTCTGGGAACAAGGATCTGTGCCACTCTGTGCCCTTAGCTCATTCAGTAAACAAGTATCTTTCTTTATTTGGCCATAGTTATTATGTTTTTTAATCCCAAAAAGGAAGTGGTGGTGCAGTCATTCTTCTTTCCTCCCACCAGCCCTGGATGGATCTAATAGATGACATCTGTGATGTGCTCTGAGCAATTCAGAGAGAGGAGCCTGACACAGTGTGTTCAGGTTTAGCGCTAACAGGATCTGCTTGCCACTTTCCAACTGTCACCTCTTTCCTATGTTCATTAGTTTTGTCCACCGTAAATGGAATTGGCCACAACAACGAGATGGTAAGTAAACTCACACGTACCAAGTCTGCCCATAAAACTGAACACAGGTTCAATTTCCTTGGGTGAAATAATGAAGTTAGAGCCATCACCTTGCCTGTTTCTTAAACACAATTAGAGAGGATGTGACCTGTTTTCCCCAAATGCAGCATTGTCTGAGAAGTTCTGCTTCTTCCAAGCACTTTAAAATGCTAGATTAAAAAAAAAACCCTTGTACATCATGGTTATGGGAAGAAAAACACTGGCTTAAAAACTGATTAATCTAATACTTCCAGGTGCTATCAAAAATGACTTAAATCATTTCTCTTGGGTAAATACCCAGGGGTGGAATGGCTGCGACAGATGGCAAGTGTATTTTTAACTGTGTAAGACACTGTCAAACAGTGTTACAAAGTTGTTGTTCCATTTTACATTCCCACTTGAAGTATACGAAAGTTTCAGTTATCAGATCAAATAATGTGTAAAATTTAAACAGGCAAATGATATAAATGGAGATGCACACATACACAAACTTACAACAGGTGGAATGATTAAAAAATCCAACTTTTCATATATATATAATATATTATAGCAATACGCATTGCTGGGTTGGCCAATTTGAGCAAGGAATCCGGGCGGCCATGGTGACAATGTACATGGAAGGTAAGGAGAATATGGATTAAAACAGCTGAAGTTGGAGCAACCAGGAAGTAGGTGATAAGAGAGTGGCTGAAGACCTACTTGCAGAATATGGAGCTAATTTGATGTGGGGACCAAAAAAAAAGGAAAGAATTTAAAATGATTCTGAGATTTGGGGCTACAGTACCTAGAAGAGGTATTTACAATGCAAAGAGAGGTCAAGAGGAGATTATTTGGGGGAAGAGGGAATAAGCTGATACACATTGCTTAGATATGTTATTTTCATAAAGATTACTAAGTGGCAGATCTAGAACTTAGAGAATGTAGAGGAAGAGATGCAGATTTGAGGAGTCATGTTCATAGGGTTATAGATGAAGAAGTGGGGATTGTTGAGATCACTGAGGAAGGAAATGTGGAGAGCTGAGCTCTGGGACAGTACACTGAACACCACTTACATTTATGAAGTTATAGGAAAAGGGACCACAGCAAGAGACAGAACTTTCAGAGGAAAAAGAAAGAAAATTAGGACTGTGGGCTCTTTGGGAATCTGAGGAAAGTGAGAAAACAACTTGATCAGATGCACAACAAACCTGTTTTAATATGCTTTGCAAAAAGATTTGATGGAAAACCATCCAGTTCATGAATTTATGTCCAGAATGATTTGTTTTTAAAGTGGAATTCAAAAGAAATTGTCATTATCTCTAGATGAACTGGGCAACTGGCACTGAGCTTAGGTGACGAGTTTCTCAGTTTTTTGATCTGGAGTTACTTACACTTTAGCAATTTAGGAAATAAACGTGGACTTATGTCTGACTGCGCATGTGTAGCCAACCTTGGAAAACAACAAGGGAGAACTCATTCTTTTAGCAAAGAAAAAAGTAATGCTATGTTATTAAGAGATTTTTATTTGGTTCATAGTCTTTTGATTATTAATTATAAGTAGCAATCACAATTAAAACCATAGTCTCCAAAATAGAAGTATCATCTAATGATAAAAATATTTGCTGATTCAGACCTTATCACCAAGTAGTGCACACCAGAGGATTGCCAGCAGCCTGCATTTTGCTCAGCTGTGTAGTTACCTCAGAACAGATATTAATTTAAGATGTTAATGCTTATGTCATCAGATGTTCTTATTTACAGACTGGGACCTTGTTAATTTGCAGTCTGTGATTATAGTCATAAATTTTATTGGTTCATTTTATTAACACATAGCTTTATTGCTTTCCTGACTTGTCAGTACCTTCATGGAAGGGTTTGACTGGTAATTTTATGTAGGCTTTAGAAAAATATCTCCTGAAAACAGCTGAAAATGAATTGTAATAAACATATATAATATATTTTTAAATGTTTCTTATATCAGAAAACATTTTGATCAAATGTCTTATCTACTTCTCTTATTCACCCCCAAACCCTATTAAGCACCATGTGCCCACCATTGTGCTAGTGAGGCTCATGCTAATTGTGGGATGTGCATGAAGATGAAGAAAGAAGTTTCTGTCCTTTGAGCAATTCACATTTTAGCATTTTTCAAAATTATGTAATATAACAATTAATTTGTTTTCCAAAAGTTCCATTTGAAGTCAGTTGTTTCAAACTGAGGATATAATTTATTATATAAATAGGGCAAAGAGGGGGTTAACACAGCAAGGCAACTACAATTCTATCTAACCCATAATACTGATGGTACTGAATCTAATCATTGTACTGATAATACTTATTTAAGGAAAATGTATGAAGAGATGCAAGTCAGAATGCCAAGATCACTTCCCAGTGGAGATAGAAAACATGCCCTCCTTGCCTTTCCCACACGTATTTTTTTTTTTTAATTTTACTTTGAAATACTTTCAAAGTTATAGGACAATTACAAAAAAATATGAACTCCAAACAGAGAATTCCAATATGTCCTCATGCCCTCAGATACCAAGATCCATTAATATTAATGTTTTGTCACATTTACGGTATCATTTTATCTGTCTGTCTGATCTATCCATCCATTCATCTATCCATCCGTTTTCTGGCCACTTGAGTGTAGGTTGTATGCACCGCTCCTTGAACACGCAAAATCGCCACGTACCTTTCCTAAGACAAGGATATTCACTTATGTTACCTTAAGTGCAGTTATCAAGTTCAAGAAATTTAACAGTGATTCATATCTTACACTCTATATTCCAATTTTTTCATATGTTCCAATAATGTCTTTTGAGCCTTTTCTATTCCCTTATTAGAACCCATCCAGGATCACATACTACATTTAATTGTTTTTGTCTCTTTAGTTGCTCTTCTTTAAATTGTAGGAATATATCTACATATATATATATATCTATATATATTTATCATAAACTTTCCCATCTCAACCACTCCTAAGAATACCACTCAGTGGGATTAATCACATTCAGGATGTTGCGGTACCCTCACCACCTTCCATTACTAAAATTTTCCCATCTCCCAAAACAGAAACCCTACTCTCGTTAATGCATTAACTTCCCATTCCCCCTGCTCCTGGCAACCTGTACTCTACTTCCTGCCTCTATAAACTTCATATTCTCTGACATTTTCTTTGTAGTTATCATGGGGTTTAAATTTAAAATTCTAAATGTATAACAATTTCATTTGCTTTGATACCTACTTAACTTAAATAGCATACACAAACTATGTTCCTATACTGCTCTGTTCCTACATTTTATATAGTTCTTGCCAAAAATTATATGTTTGTACATTATGAGTCTGAAGTCACTGACTTATCATTACATTTTATGCATTTGTCTTTTAGATCCTATAGGAAGTAAAAAAGTGTAGTTCTAGTTCAATAATGTAAGAGTAGTGGTATTTATATTTACCCATGTCATTACCCTTACTGGAGATCCTTATTTCTTCATGTGGCTTTGAACTATTGTCTATTATCCTTTCCTTTCAACCTGAAAAATTATCTTTAGCATCTCTTGTAGGGCTAATCTAGTGGTGACAAACTCCCTCAGTTTTTTAAATCTGGGTATGTCTTAATCCTTCCCTTACTTTTGAAAGGTGGTTTTATCAGATATAGAATTCTTATTTGGCAACTTTTGCTTTTAGCATTTTAAGTATGTCATCTCCCTACATTCTTGCCTACATGTTTCTGATGATAAATTGGCACTTAATCTTATTGAGGCTCCCTTGTCTGTGACACATTGCTTCTCTCTTGTGGCTTTCAGAATTCTCTATTTTTGACATTTGACCATTTGCTTTTAATATGTCACAATGTGGGTATATTTGGAGTTTATCCTGTTTGAAGTTTGTTGAGCATCTTGGATGTATATATTCACATCTTTCATTAAATTTAGGAAGTTTGCAGCCATTACTTCTCTGAAAGTTAGCTCTGCCCCCTTCTGTATTTCTCTTCTTCTGAGAGTCCCACAATACTCTAATTGGTACACTTGATGGTATCCCACAGGTTCCTCGGGCTCTGATCACTTTTATTCATTCTTCCTTCTTTCTGCTCCTCAAATTGGATGATTTCAATTGTCTTATCTTCAAGTTCACTGATTCTTTCTACTGCCAGTTCCAATCTGCTGTTGAACTCCTCTGTGGAATTTTTAGTTCCTGATACTGTGGTCTTCAGCTCTGTTTGGTTCCTTTTCATAATTTCCATCACTCTATTGTTATTCTGTGTTCATCTACCATTTACTTGATTTATTTTAGTTTGTTGTCTATGTTTTCCTTCAGCTCTTTGAGTATATTTAGGACCATTTTTAAAAAAGTCTTTGTATGGTATGTCCCAGCTCTGATCAACCTCATTGATTGTTTCTAATGCTTTAATCTTTTTTGTTTGGTCCATGCTTCCTGTTTCTTTGTATGTTTTTGTAATCTTTTGTTGAAATCTGGACATTTTGATATTTACATGTATTATAGCTAGAATTTAGACTCTGCAGTATCTGTTCCTTAAACTTGTATCAAGCTAGTGTTGTGAGAGAGCTGTCCTTGCATGCAAGGAGCTAACAACAACAACAACAATGATGACGACGACAAAACAGAAGGAAGAAAAAGAAAATACCTTTCTCAGTCTTTGCAGATTGTCTTATCCTAGTATTCTCTTTCAGAGCTTATCGATGCAATAAATTTAGAGAATAGCTTAAGGCCAAAGTTTTGGGGCCTCCTTGCACACGTGTCTTGTCTTGGGCAAGCATGTGTGGCTCTAGGAATTCCCTCATCTACACAAATAGGAATGTCCCCTCTTCTATAGGAAATCGTTTCCTTATAGTCCTGGACCCTGGACTGTAGGTCCTACAGCCAGCAAACCCTTGTCCCAGACAGTCCACAACTTGACTGCTCTCCTACAATTTTCTGTAGGAGAGCTTTGTGAGTTGCCTTCTATGCACAGGGCAAGTTCTGGCAGTCTCTCAGATTGTCACCAGACATACTGGGCAAGACACACATGCTCCCCTTATGTGCATGAGGGTTACTTTGCTCCCTCTGGTACCAGGACCAGGGATCTGCACAGATTGCTCAGACCTGCTCCATATGGAGCTGGTGAGGAGGTGGAGGAAGTCCAGCCAGGGTGCCATAAGATCCTACCACTTTTAAGTTGCCTTTTACTTGATGTAACATTCATCCTGTTACTGCAATCCTTTAACTGTTTTCTAGAGTTTTGAGGAAGATGTTTCTGCCAGTTCTTGCTGGTCGTTCAAAGCTTGTGTGGGAGGACAGAGCTCTGAAATTTTTCATTGTGCCATCTTAATTGGAGCTTTTCCTTCTCCCCATCTTTTGAGAGTGAGAGTAAAATTACAGCTCCAGTAGGCTATGGTGGTAAGGATCCGGAAGGGGAGTTTAGCAGAGAGAGCTCTGGGCTAGGTTGGGGGTAGCTGAGTTGAGGCCCTGAAGGGATAACTGTACTGGGGGAGGGGTGTATACTCCCTGAATGTCGATTTTCTTTTTTTTTGAAAGACCCAGGGAGTAGTCTATTTGTTTTCTTCTCTGGTGCTTCAAAAAAAGGGCCAAATATTGGCACTCCTTTTCAGCATATTCCAATTATGCAGTATTTTATCTGATCATAAAATGTCCTTTTAGATTGACCTTTTTAAATTTAGACAGAGCCTGCTCAGTCTTCTCAGGTTCCAAGAGTTCAAACTACTTATTAAAAACCTCTCAGTTGGAAAAAAGATCGTAGATCTGTCGGCTCTTTGCTGAAGCATTAAGCCATAGATACCACTTTTGCTGAATAAAGTATAACTTTAGTTGTTGAGAAGGAGATTATTTGCAGTGGTATATATCACCATAGTAACTGGATTTCAAGCAGGGCTGTTGAAATAGGACTTAAAAGTCACTCAGAAACAGGTCTACCTTGCACTGGCTTCAAAAGGATCATGCTGGAGAGAGGTAGAAAGATTCATGGCTTACATGACATTTGAACTACAGTTTTTAAAGGCATGAAAGAAGAGATAGGCAATATGCATGTTCATATCAATACATTGCAACACTGAGACAAAACAATATGTATTGCACCATCGGCTTGCTGTAAGCAAACAAGCCAATGAACAGCTTCTTCTCTCAAAACTTTCTGGTTTAAATTAATGTAATATTGATCAATACACAAAACTGATATTAGATTTGATTCTTTCAAACAACTTAATTAGCATTCTAGAAATTATTCACCCTAAAAAATCAAATGTTTATTGTGTCATCTCTCATACTGTCTAGTCATTGTGGGGGAGAAAGTGTGTTCGATGCTATAATTAAGGTACAAAGCAAATGTAATAGGAATTCAATGGGAAAGTGAACATCAAATTTTAGAGCTGAGAGGAAATGTAGATTATACTGGCTTCAAATCTTAAAGATGGGAGGTACTTTAAGGACCATCTTTTGCAGCGTCTTTCATATTCAAATCAGGAAGCAAAGTTCCACTTTGATTAAACAATTTGCCATAGGTCACACAGCTAGCTAAATGCAGAGCTAAGGCTAGATGCCAAATATTCTGACTTCTGAATCAGGAGATTTAGAGAAATGTAATAGAAATTAAAGATACAGAGGTTGTCCTCTATGTGTTGCTTACAACGTAAAGGAGAAAGCAAAAGGAATGTACATGAAATGACTAGAACATAATTTTAGAGAGGCAAAGATTTAGAGTTAAGGGCGAGGGTGTTCCCACCTAATTTCTGAGAAAATTCCTTATTAATTTTTGAGGCACACAGCTTTTTAAAATATGGGCTGGCAGTCTGTGAGACTGCAGAAAAGTACAGTGACTATTATAACAGCCATGCATGTACCAATTAACATCTGAAAATTGTTAACCTTTTTCATTTTTTGTATTTCAAAAGGACTTGAAGTTTTTTCTTTATTTCTTTTTTTTAATAAGAGGAATATAAGATTAGAGATAAGGTTCGCACTCTTGGTCCTTCCTCCCAGTTTCATTTCCCTCCCAGACCATGTCCTGGGCAATCACTATCACAAAAGCAATTTTTTCAAATAAATATTTAGTAAGGCCTTACTATTTGTCAGGAAATACAGGTGCTTGAAATACATTGACTAAAAGAGACAAACATTTCTGACATAATGTTCCACATTTGAGAGGAAGAATTTGATACATATCCATTTTTAATATTTATGTACACACATGCACATGAAAACATACCGTTGCTATTTCTGTGTGCTTTTAAATGCATGTAATTTGCATCAAACTCTATGCTATAATCTGAAACTCCAGTTTGTTTTCCCACCCAACATTATCTTTTTGAGATCTATTAATGTTGATAGATACAGAGCAATTTCATTTTTAGCTGCTTTATAATATCGATATTTTATTTATTCATTTATCTATTTAAAGTCACTCAGAATGTATCAGGTTTTCATTATTGCAATAATGCTGCAATACATTTTTGTAAATTTCTCCTTGTGCACATATTTAGGTCTCTTTAAGGTATTTACCTAAGTGGGTTTGCTGGGTCTTAGAGTAAACTCATATTCAATTTCATTAGATGCTGCTAAATTATTTAACAAAGTGATCATACCACATGATATTTCCACCAGTGGTGACTTTTCACCTAGAAAATATCTATAGCATATGTTATTTAATCTCTTCGATGATATATATCAGAATTACACGTTTTTGTTTTTGTTTTTGTTTTGTTTCTAAGGGAGAAGAGTATTTGTATGATAACTTTGAAAAATACAAACCTGGAGTTATTACTGTTTAGGGAATGACTTCAGGTCAACATCTTTTGCTTTTAGAAAATGATAAGGAAAGTCATTTTTTATATAATGTGACAGAAACCTGAACTCCAAGTTTTAATACATAGGAAAATCAGGGCTCAATCCTCTATGTAGGTTAGTTTGATGGAAATAAAAGAAAATCAATCCTTTCAAAAATTAAAAGCATAGGAGTTATAAAAATACTAGAAACAATACAGTACCAAAATGAGGGTGAAAGTTCAATTATGTGAAAATCTGAAAATTGGAGGAAAATCATCTAGAAAATGGTTTGAAGAAAGTATTTTTCAAAGCATTTTATAAAACAGATTTCTATAGTTAAAATACTCAGATGGTGTGAGACTGCAAAGGGAGCCCCAGTCTGGTGGCTGCGATAAACAAAAAATACCAGACAGTGATCACAGCTCTGCATGGGTGATAAACTACAGGCGGTGAGCCTTGGATGGTGAATTACATATAAGTGTTCAAATAAATCTGCATATCCTAAAAGAACCCTATCAAGATAAGCAAGAGGCTAAAAACAACAGAAAATTATAATGCATATGAAAAAAACAGAAGATGTGGATAATCCAAATGCCCAAATTAAAAATCCAGAGAAGACATAGAATTTGGAGCAATTAGTCAAACAAGTACCCACAAACATCAATATCATTGCACAGGATATAAAAGATATGAAGAAGACCCTAGAACACATAAAGAAGTTACAAGAGTAAATAAAAAAATAGCAGATCTTATGGAAATTAAAGTTTCTGTTGATCAAATTAAAAAGATTCTTGAGACACATAAGACCAGATTTGAAGAGGCAGAGGAAAGAATTAGCAAACTTGAAGGTAGCATACTGGAAAGCGAAAGCGCAAAAGAATGAATGGTGAAAAAAATTGAAAAATTTGAAGTAGATCTCAGGGAAATGATGGACAGATGAAGTGCATGAATATAAGAATCATCAGCATTCCAGAAGGGGAAGAGAAGAGTAAGGGCTAGGATGAGTATTCAAAGACATTGTTGGGGAAAACTTCCCAAACCTTCTAAATGGCATAAATATGCAAATGAAAGATGCCCAACAAACTCCAAATAGAATAAATCCAAATGAACCCACTCCAAGACATGTTCTTATCAAAATGTCAGATGCTGAAGAGAAGGACAAAGTTCTGAAAGCAGCAAGAGAGAATTGATTCACCACGTACAGGGGAAACAACATAAGACTAAGTAGTATCTACTCAGTGACCACCATGGAGGTGAAAAGGCAGTGGTATGACATTCAAAATTCTGAAAGATAAAAATGGCCAGCCAAGAATTCTTTATCCAGCAAAGCTCTCCTTCAAACTTGAAGGAGAGATTAAAATTTTCACAAACAAATGTTGAGATAATTTGCTAACAAGAGATGCCCTGCAAGAAAAAGTACAAGGAGCTCTATCAGCTGAGGAAAAAGAAAGAAGAGAGAGGTCTGAAGAAGGGCATAGAACTGAACACTTTGAGTAAGGATACCTTAAAGGAAATAAAGAGAGAGAGGAAAAAATACATCTGACAAATAAAAACTGAAGGATAAGATGGCTGATTCAAGAACTGCCTTCATAGTAATAACATTGAATGTGAATGGATTAAGCTCCCCAATTAATAGATACAGATTGGCAGAATGTATTAAAAAATATGAACCTCAATATGTTACTTATAAGAGACTCATCTTAGACCTAGAAACACAAAGAATTTGGAAGTGAAAAGATGGAAAAGATATTCCACGCAAGCTACAGTCAAAAGAAAGCAGGGGTAGCAATATTAATCTCATATAAAATAGACTTTAAATGCAAGAATGTCATAAGAGACAAAGAAGGACACTATATACTAATAAAGGGGACAATTCAACAAGAAGAAATAACAATCATAAATGTTTATGCATATAATCAAGGTGCTCTTAAGTACTTGAGACAAACATTGGCAAAACTGAAAGAAGCAACAGATGTCTCCACAATAATTGTGGGAGACTTCCATATATCACTTTCTCCTATAGACAGATCAACCAGACAGAGGACCAATAAGGAAACTGAGGACCTAAAAAATGTGCTAAGTGAATTAGACTTAACAGACATATATATATATAGCATTACATCCCAAATCACCAGGACACACATTCTTCTCTACTGCTCATGGAACTTTCTCCAGGATAGAACATATGCTGGGATATAAAAAAGGCTTCAATAAATTTAAAAAGATTGAAATTATTCAAAGTACATTCTCTGATCACAATGGAATACAACTAGAAGTCAATAACCATCAAAGATCTAGAACACTCACAAATATCTGGAGGTTAAACAACACACTCCTAAACAATCAGTGGGCTAAAGAAAATATTGCAAGAGAAATGGCAAAATATTTAGAGATGAATGAAAATGAGAACACAACATATGAAAACTTATGGGATGCAGCACAGGTGGTACTGGGGGGGGAAATTTATAGCTCTAAATGCATAAATTAAAAAGGAAGCAAGAGCTAAAATCAAAGAAATAATGGAACTGAAGAAGCTAGAAAATGAACAGCAAACTAATCCTAAATCAAGTAGAATAAAAGAAATAACAAGGATTAAAGAAGAAATAAATTATAGAGAACAAAAAAAAAAATAGAATAAATAACACCTAAAGTGGGTTCTTTGAGAATATCAACAAGATTGACAAGCCCCTAGCTAGACTGACAAAATCAAGACAAGACCCAAATAAACAAAATAATAAATGAGAGGGGACATCACTGTGGATCCTGAAGAAATTAAAAATAACCATAAGAGGATACTATGAACAACTGTATGCCAACAAGTAGATAATTTAGAGGAAATGGATAATTTCCTGGAAACGCATGAACAACCTAGACTGACCAGAGAAGAAATAGAAGACATCAACAAACCAATCACAAGCAAAGAGATCCAATCAGTCATCAAAGACCTTCCCGTGAATAAAAGTCCAGGGCCAGATGGCTTCACAGAGGAATTCTACCAAACTTTCCAAAAAGAACTGACACCAAACTTACTTAAACTCTTTCAAAAAAATTGAACAAAATGGAACACTACCTAACTCATTTTATGAAGCCAACATCACTCTAATACCAAAACTAGGTAAAGATGCTACTAGAAAGGAAAACTACATGCCAATACCCCTCATGAATATAGACGCAACAATACTCAACAAAATACTTGCAAATCGAATCCAAAGACATTAAAAAATCGTACACTGTAACCAAGTGGGGTTCATCCCAGGCATGCAAGGATTGTTCAACATAAGAAAATCAATCAATGCAATACAACACATTAACAAATCAAATGGGAAAAAAATCAAAGGATCATCTCAATAGATGCTGAAAAAGCATTCGTCAAAATTTATCATCCTTTTTGATAAAAACTCTTCAAAAGGTAAAAATTGAAGGAAACTTCCTCAATGTGATGAAGGGCATAGATGAGAAACCCACAGCCAGCATATTACTCAATGGCAAGAGACTGAAAGCCTTCCCTCTAAGATCAGGAATGAGACAAGGATGTCCACTGTCACCACTACTATTCAACATTGTGTTAGAAGTTCTAGCCAGAGCAATTCGACAAGACAAAGAAATAGAAGGCATCCAAATTGAAAAGGAAGAAGTAAAACTGTCATTATTTGCAGATGATATGATCTTATATTTAGAAAATCCTGAGAAATTGATGACACAGATACTTGAGCCAATAAACAAGTTTGGCAAAGTAGCGGGATACAAGATTAATGCACATAAGCCAGTAATGTTCCTATATTTAACTAGAAATGACCTAACTGAAAAGACACTCAAGAAAAAGATTCCATTCTCAATAGCAATTAAAGATCAAGTACCTAGGAATAAACTTTACCAAGGATATGAAAGACCTCTACACAGAAAATTACATAACTCTACTAAAAGAAATAAAAGGGACCTAAAGCTATAGAAAAATATTCTGTGTTCATGGATAGGAAGGCTAAACATCATTAAGATGTCAATCCTACTCAAACTCATCTACAGATTCTGTACAATTCCAATCAAAATTCCAACAACCTATTTTGCAGCCTTGGAAAAGCTAGCTATTAAATTTTTTCGGAAGAGAAAGATACCTCGAATTGCTGAAAACATTCTAACAAAAAAAAAAAACGAAGTGGGAAGACTTACACTTCCTGACTTTGAAGCTTACTATAAAGCCACAGCAGTAAAAACAGCATGGTTTTAGCACAAAGATAGACATATTGATCAATGGAATTGAATTGGGAATTCAGAAATAGACCCCCAGATCTACAGTCAACTGATTTTTGATAAGGCCCCCAAATCCACTGAACTGGGATACAACAGTCTCTTCAACAAATGAGGCTGGGAGAACTGGCTATCCATATCCAAAAGAATGAAAGGGGACCCCTACCTTACACCCTACACAAAAGTTAACTCCAAGTGGATCAAAGACCTCAATATAAGAGACAGTACCATAAAACTCCTAGAAGATAATGTGGGGAAACATCTTCAAGACTTTGATCTAGGAGGTTGCTTCTTAGACCTTATACCCAGAGCACAAGCAATGAAAGAAAAAATAGATAAATGGGAACTCCTCCAAATCAAAAGCTTATGTACCTTGAAGGAATTTGTCAAAAAAGTAAAAAGACAGCCAAGTCAATGGGAGAAAATATTTGGAAACCATGTATCTGATAAAAGACTGAAATCTTGCATATATGAAGAAATCCTACAACTCAATGTCAATAGTACAGACAGCCCAATTATAAATGGGCAAAAGATATGAAAAGACATTTCTCTGAAGAGGAAATACAAATGGCTAAAAAACACATGAAAAAATGTTCATCTTCACTAGCTATTAGGGAGAAGCAAATTGAGACCACAATGAGATATCATCTCACACCAGTTAGAATGGCTGCCATTGAACAAACAGGAAACTGCAAATGCTGGAGAGGATGTGGAGAAATTGGAACTCCTATTCATTGCTGGTGGGACTGTATAATGGTATAGCTACTCTGAAGACAGTCTGGTGGTTTCTCAGAAAGCTAGATATTGAGTTACCCTATGATCCAGCAATTTCAGTTCTCGGCATATAACCTGAAGATCTGAAAGCAGTGACATGAACAGATATTTGCACATTGATGTTCATAGCAGCATTGTTCACAATTGCCAAAAGATGGAAACAATCCAAATGTCCTTCAACAGATGAGTGAATAAACAAAATGTGGTCTATACACACAATGGAATACTACGCAGCAGTAAGAAGGAATGAGAACATGAAACATATGACAACATGGATGAAACTTGAAGACATAATGCTAAGCGAAATAAGCCAGACACAAAAAGAGAGATATTGTATGTTATCACTAATGTGAACTGTGAAAAATGTAAAATAAGTGTCCAATATTGTAGAATGTAGGGGACCCAGAGATAGACAGAAACTAGTGAAGGGGGAACGATAATCAAATAAGAACAAAGAAGATATTGAGGTTACTCTTAATGATATGGGAATGTTCAGGAATGACTACGATTTGTTAATTTTCTTGGGGTATTGTAGGAACACGTTGGAAGCAATGTCGTCATTTTAGGCTGTTTTTCTTATTCCTTTGTTTTATTTGAAATGGTTTTCTTTTTAATTTTTTGAAAAAGTTTAAAAAATACTGTCGGCTTGAAGTAATTATTTCTTCTAAATACTAGCACAGAAGTTATGCTAAAAATGTTTTCTTTTAAAAAATTTTTAACAAGAACTTTTTAAATCAAGTATATACTTTTCCCAATTCAGTGAGTACAATATCATATTTTAGATGAAAATATTAACAATTCAGAGTAAATTATTTATACATTTTCTGGTTGTATTAAAATGTTTACGTCAAATGTTTAAAATCAAAATGTGGAAAATTATATAAATTATAGTCTTAAAATCCTGTGTATTATTGAAATCAAATAATTAATCCTTGAATTATGTCATGAATATAATGAATTCTAGAAGAAAATAAGGAATAGGTTAAAAAGTGAAACTGCGTATGTATGTAAGAGTGAATTAATAAATTCATGTAATATAAAATTTTAATAGTGCATCTGCATAATGACAGATTTTAAGCTAATTTAAAGTTGGAGAATGGCATAAATAGGGCAATTAAAATAGTTTCAAGTGGATTTTTTTTTCTTTCTGATTTTGTAGGGCTGGGGTTCAGTGGTTTCAAATCTTTCTGTCCTGTCTTCTTTTATTCTTATTAACTTCGACATATACCAAGCTGCTATCTTCTTTCTCTAGTGAATCCCCTTTCCCTACTCTTGTACCCCTACATTCTCTTTCAACACAGCACACAGGAGGGCCTTTTAAAAATCATAATTCAGGGTAAATCAGCTTCATATTCAAATCTTCTATTATCAGCCTGCTGTCATTATAGCAAGATAAATGAAAGGCTCTGAAATCAGTTGCCTGTGTTTGAAACCTAGCTCTACCATTTAACACCTGTGGGGCTCAGGCAAGTCACTTATTTTCTCTTTGTCTGAGTTTCCTCATCTGCAAAAAGGGGACAATGATAATAATCACTTCAGCAAGTTGTTTTTAGGCTCAAATTACATAACATATATAAAGATCTTCAAAGAGTGCATGGCTCCTAGTACTCAATAAATGTCACTTATCTTGGACTGTAGTCCCTTCACGATCTGGGCCCAAGCTGACTCTCCACTCTTACCTGGTACCGTTTTCCTTCTTATTTCCTATGCTCCAGACCCACTGCCCTTTGTTCCAGCCTCACAGAAGCTGGTTGGTTCCTGCCTTCAGGCTCTTGCATTTGCCCTTCTCCCTTCTCATGGCTATGTCCATTTCATAATCCAAATTCTAACTCAACATGGCTTCCTCAGAGAGGCCTTCCTTGACTTTCACATCTAAAGATGCTTTCCCATTCCAATACCTTCCATATTATCATTCTGTTTAGTTTTCCTCACAGCATTTATAATTATCAGGAATAATCCTATACATTGTCTTCCTTGTTTTTGTTTCATTCCCTCTCTTCCCTCACTGGCCTGTTAGTTCCATGAGGCAGACGCCTTGGTTCCCATGTTCACTGTTGTATCCTCAGGATATGGGACATAACTCATACTCATTAAAGGCTACTTGGTTGAATGAATGGTGGATTGAATGAAATATCACTCATTCTCTTTGGCCTTTAGCATTTCCTGATACACTCATCTTTTCCCGTGTTCAAACAGCAAGGGGCAAGGGGTATGCTGAAATCAATTGCCCTTAGGCTGTGAAATGTTTCTACAGCAAATGTAGCAAGAACAGAAAATCAATTCTTAGCATTTGTCTTTCAAAATGGATTTTTGAAATTCAAGGCAGAAACAAAAGTTTGACAGCAAACTTTTTTGGGTCTCAATGCCTTTCCTATTTGATCTCAAAAGTCATAGTCTGGAGGACTTATGGCCAAGAGTTTTGTTCCATTAAAATCTATTTGAAATAATGCATGATGTTGTCAGAGGCGATTTCTATCCCAACCCCCGAGAACAGAAAAGATTCCACAGAGAGTGTACTATGGGACAAGTCCTGAGGAAGAAGGAGCTTAGATGTTAGTGAGTTTCTAAGAAGGGTTTGGTTCCCTGTCACCTCTCCCCCACCTCTGAATATGAGTACTGGGCTGGGGCGTGGGGAGTTACTGGGCCGGGGGGTGGGGAGTGGCAGAGTCTTAGAGATAGGTGTGAGTATCTAACATTAGAGAGGTCCGTGTATTACTATTCAAGTATGTCCCTGGGGAGGAGGTAACCTTCATAGAGAAGCTCCCCACATTTAGCAAGGGGTCATAAAGTAGAATTAGTAGCATGAGGTGTGGCTCATCTACTTTATTGACAAATGTCAATAGTAGTTGTGGACTGATGAAAGACCAGATACATACTTCACTTGGGTATATTCTAAACGATGCAGACACATTTCAGTAAAATTGGGCTACATAGCTGAGATTTCCAAGGAATCCCAAATCCTCTTCAGGCACATGCTTGCAAATTAAAATTTGTGTGAGTCAGAAAGCATAACTTTCCCCTCTCTGGAGCAGTCCCTATTGTAATTTTCCTGTGCATATGCTGAAAACCACTTCACCTAGACCTGTGCCTCTAGAATCTCATGAATATACATAGCATATTATGTTTACTGGGAAACAGGGCATGGTTCCCTGAGGGCTGGCATTTGTCATCCATCAACCTCAGCCTCTCCACCCTAATGCAGTCTGCTGGGAACATATTCCTGAATCCTTCTTGGTGGAATAAGACAAGGGTCAATTACTCAATGACATCATAGAGAGTCATGCTAAGAGCCCTAACTTAAGCCATAGGGCTTAACTTTCATGTGACCAGTCAGAGAGGGATGGAGGGACAATCCTACTGCCTTTTCCTGAAGCCAGAGTGGTGTTGGGGAGCACCTGAATATTTCCTTGCTGATAGAGAGATACAGCAATAGTTGAGAAAGATCTGGCAGACCAGAAACATCATTGCATTTGTTAGGAGGATGATGTGGCAGAAAAGTTGCTTGTAATCTATGCATGGAGACCAGATGAAAAATTGGATGTCCTCCAGATTCCAGTGACTGGAGACCACCCAGTGGCACAAGTATAATCAGGGGCTCTGGCATGAGTATATAAGACTTGTTGTGTGAATATTCCCAAAACTTGTACACAAACATGGAAGCTGGAAGGGAGATCGAAGTTGCCTCAAAACAAAACAAAACAAAAAACAAATTGACAGAGAAAACTCTGAATTATTTTATTTACTTAGAATTGATAAAAGATTAGGTTACTACCTTAGGTTCAAGATAGGAAGTAAGCTCAATTATGGAAAATTAGATGGGCATTATTTGCACATCTGAGATTATAGCCTGAGAAATCTGTATTCATCTCATAACTCTAACTCCAAGACCTTAATATTTTTGATAATATATATTTATATGTCAGGACTAAGAAAAATAAGAGTCAAAAGCTCTGATTAGCTTATGAAATGTAATTCAATTGAGCTTGCTTAAAATTTTAATTTCCCAAGTTCTACAGGTTAAAGAGTAACTATAATCCAATGTTATTTTGAGCTCCTAAAGTCTTAACAGTTGAATTTTAAAAATTTCAGATCTGTTTCAGTGAATCATATTATAGAAATGAGAGTTTTCCACTGGTTTTGAGAGCCTGAAAAATCTGATTCTCAAATATAATAAATGCCTTACTTTTAAAATCTCAAAATGTATACCAAATAGTTCCTACAAGATCAAATTTTAAATGGCAATAAATATCATTTAGTCATTATTCATTTTCACAATTATGAAACAAAAAGAAGAGCATATTTTCTATTATTTGCATTGTTTTATCAATGAAAATTGAACAAATTACCATACTTATCTCTTTTTCTGAAAAGATGTGTCCCTGATTTTACATAGTTGATAGCACATCCTTCTGGGAGCTTGGCCTATTATGATCATAAATTGAAAAATTCAATGGGGACTGTCAAAACTTGAAATTTGAAACAATGTTTCTAGATACCATGAGGAAAAACACTGCATTTTCAGTTGCTATTGTGGCTCAATTTCTGAGGCAGAGACTGTTAATTGCCTCTGCAGTTTCCATTGCCCCCTTCTTTGTTCCAAAGAAGTCCCTATTTTGCCTCTCTTTACTCCACTTATTGAACACTGACAAGTGGCATTTTAAGAACATTTCCCTGGAGACTCGAAGATTCTGTAATAAGATTACAACACAGAATATGAAAATTCAGAGCTCTATGAGAGGTTGGTGCTCCTCGAGTCTACTGGCCCTGACCCTCGGAATCTTAGCGATCCCCTCCTGCCAGCTGTTTCTCAGCCCCAGCCCTCTGGCCTTGTTGCTGCAGCCTAGTGAACGCCCCTGGGACAGCACTCTCCCTGCACAGGTCTCCCTCCCTGGACTCCAGGGCCCCATTCCTTCTGGCACCAGACCTTTTTCCATCATGTAGTGAACGCCCATTTTCTTCAAGAGAAATTTCCACCCCTATCACCGGGCATGACCTGGGACCTCCATATCTCAGACAACACATAACCTTAGTATTTAGGAATGAGGTTATAAAATGCCCCCTACATATAACTTAATGAGACCTAGAGTGATCAATGATTGTGATTAGAGGTACAAATAAAAGAATGTTTTTACATGAGGGAGAACAACTGAATGTCAGCTTTGCAAGGTGTTAAAAATCAGGTGGTAGTGGAGGGAAAATACAATCAATGCAAACTAGAGTCTATAGTTAACAGCAACATTGTAATATGCTTCTATTAATTGTAACAAAGGCAATATACCAAAGCTAATGTCTATAAGAGGGGGATATAAGGGAGGGGTATGAGATTCTTGGCATTAGTGTTGTTGTCTGACTTTTTAATTGTATTTAATTTTAATTTTGTTTTTTCTTTTGTTGCTTTTGTCATTTTTTTCTTTCTTTTCCTGCTTTTTTTTGCCTCTTCCTTTTTCCTTGTGGAAGAAATGGAAATGTCCTCATATAGATAGTGGTGAGTGAATGTGTAACTATGATTATACAGGGAACCATTGATTGTTTACTTGGGATGGAATGTATGGTGTGTGAATAAAACTGTCTAAAAAATAGAGGGATACAAGTGCTGGAGAAAATGTGGAGAAAGGGATGGACCTAATCACCGCTGGTGGGGAAGTAGAATGGTGCAGCCCATCTGGAGGGCAGTGTGGTGGTTCCACAGGAAGCTAAGCATGGGGTTGCCATATGGTCCTGCAACTAGGTTATTGGGTATATACTTGGAAGAATTGTAAAGAGGGACACAAATGGACATTTTCACAGTGGGGTTTATGGTGTTAGAATTCATGATTTGCAGTGGATGTAGGTGGTCTAAGGGTATACTGACTGATGCACGGAATGGCAAACTGTGGTGTACACATACAATGGAATATTGAGCTGCTATAAGAAGGAAAGAAGTTGTGAGGTGAAGGGACATTGAGGACAGTATGTTGAATAAAATAAACGAGAAATGACAAGACAAGCATTATAATGCCGCAATGATATGGACTAACTATGATGTACAAACTGTGAGAATTGAATCTGAGAATACAGGTTATCAGGGGAAGGCTTATGGTAAAAGTTCCTAGATTGTAAGCTCTCACAGCAGTTACATCTATTCCTGAGTTGTAAAGGCTATTTCTAAATTCTGAGATACTGAGCTCTTTGTGTATAACCTGGTAAGTCCCTGGAAATTTGGGTATCTGTGGGACACCTGAGACTAAGAGCCAGAGTCCGGCAGCTATGAATGTTAGCATTACCCCATACAGCAAATGTTAAGGAGTCTGAAAAAAGAGATCAGACTTCAATTAGAGATATGAATGAAATGGACTTGGTTAAAATTAAGGTAAATCAGACCAAAGGGTAAAGGACAATATTGACAGTGTTTTTAAAACCTCAACTTCTGTGTAACACCAAGAGAAGAGATGTTTATTAGGTGCAAAAATCTATATTTTTTGTAACACACTATATAATTTAACTTGTATGGTCAGTTTATTTAAACAACATAATTATACAGGGAACAGGGAGTGAAATCTGGTTGGTTTGTACAGGTTAGTGTGAAGCCCCAATATATCCCAGAGCAATTTGGGCAGAGAATAAAAATGTATTTGCAAACCCCACTTGAGGGACTGGAGGAAAATGTGGACATATTAAATTTCCCCACCTGGGGAATTAATGATATTCTCACAAGCATTAGGGACTACCAATTTAGTAGGCCAAGCCCTCAGTCTTGGGGCTTGCCCTTATGAAGCTTGTTACTGCAAAGGAGAGGCTAAGCCTACTTAAAATTGTGCCTAAGAGTCACCCCCAGAGAACCTCTTCTGTTGCTCAGATGTGGCCTCTTTCTAAGCCAACTCGGCAGGTAAACTCACTTTCCTCCCCCTACATGGGACATGACTCCCAGGGGTGTGGATCTCCCTGGCAACATGGGACATGGCTCATGGGGATGAGCTTGGCCCTGGCATCATGGGATTGAGAAAGCCTTCTTGGGCCAAAAGGGGGAAGAGAAATGAAACAAAACAAAGTTTCAGTAGCTAAGAGATTTCAAATAGAGTTAAGAAGTCATTCTGGAGGTTATTCTTATGCATTATATAGGTATCTTTTTTTTAGTTTTAGTGTGTTGGTATAGCTAGAAGGAAATACCTGAAACTGTTGAACTGCAACCCAGTAGCCCTGATTCTTGAAGACAGCTGTATAACTATATAGCTTACACTGTGTGACCATGTGATTGTGAAAACTTTGTGGCTCCCAGTCCCTTTATCCAGAGTATGGACAGATAAATAGAAAAATGAGGACAAAAAGTAAATGAATAATAGGGAGGGATGGGGAGTATGGAATGTTTTGGATGTTCTTTTTCACTTTAACTTTTATTCTTATTCTTTTTGTGTGTGCTAATGAAAATGTTCAAAAATTGATTGTGGTGATGAATGCACAAGTATGTAATGGTACCGTGAACATTGTACACCATGGATGACTGCATCGTATGTGAATATATCTCAATAAAATTGAATTAAAAAAAAATTCCCTTTTTGAAAGGGACCCTCAATAGAGTCTACCTAAATAGATAAAGTATTTTTAAATATTAGCAAAAATTTCTCCCAATATAAAATATATCCATTTAATGTGCAATCAATTTAACACAATTTAAAAAATGGCAATATTAGGAAGTCTTGGGCCTGAAAATATAGGTAACTAATGAGTAACATTGAAAAAAGAGATTAGGAAAATAAAACCTGATTAGGCTAGCTTCAAAACTGTCTAAGAGAAGTGGTGCTATAATATTAACATCCAGTTTTCAGACCTTTTAGCTTGAAATATCCCTAGACAAAGAATGTTAACACCCAAGCAATTTTATATTTCTGCAAATATCATTTTGGCATCTTAGACTCTTTTCTCAGTGCTTCTAACTAAGCACTCTTGTGATAGGCAATTTGACTTGTGACTTTTTCTTCAAGTGCTTTGCTCAACAATGGGTGCCAGCTATCCTTCCACATAGATCTTCTGTTAACAGGAGTAAATAAAACTTCTCGTTTATAAATCAGATTCCCAAGAGTTCAGTTCCTGAGAATTCATTTGTCAGAGTCTGATCATCATTTGATCAAGTTACTCAATCTCTTTTAGTTTCAGCATCCCATCTGTGAAATGTCAATTTAAAACACTATTTTATTTATGTCTTGCCTCATTCAAAAAGAACTGGAAAGCACTGCTAAAAGGGCAAATATAATAAAATATAAATAGTAACAGAAAATATATATGAGGGAATGCAAGACTGCATATAAAAAATCAGTTCCTAGGAGAGTAATAGTATAGTTAGTCCCTAAATATAAAAGGATAAAACTTACTACTTCATGCTTAAAGGGGTCAGTAACAGTCTCATGCAATTGATAAGAGGATTCAGTGACATAATCCATGTGAAATCCCTGGCACATCACAGGGTTCATCCAATGATAGTTCCCTTTATCTTGGAAAATTGGGGAGATGTGAGTTTGTCATAGAAACCTGGACCTGTGGTGACGTCAGGACATGGAGCTTGTTGGGGGCCACAGGTAAGGATAAAGGGAGAGACTAATGCATAATAGTACAGTGTATTGTGTTTGTGTAAATATTTGTTCAATAGATTAATATGAGAAAGGAATACAGAATTGAGCTCAATGTGTTCGTATTGGACTGTGTGACCCTAACAGAGTAGAATAGGTTCAATGGGAAGAAACCATAGGATTTCAGTTCAACATAAAGAAGACTTTTCTAATGACTGAGTTCACTAAATGTTGCTCCAGAAAATGGAATATCTTATCTCTGGAGATGTGTTCACATAAGCCAGACATCCAGTTGACTGGGATACTGTTGAAGGGATTCAATGAATGGGTGCCTGGATGAACTACTTGAAATACCACAGTGTCATGATTCTGTGATTTTTCTTTAGAGGCTCATTGAACAAGGTGAATTTTAAACAAGTTTTTAATGTTAGGAATGACATAGATAATAGAGAACAGGAATATGCATTATTGCTTAACTCTGTACTAGTCTTAATATTTATCCTAGCCTGTCATTCTTATTCTGTAGGAAACCCCCTCACCATCTTATCACTCTAACTTGCAATTTTCCCATTATCTTTGACTCCTTCCAATTACATCAAATGGATCAGCTGACAAATTCAGATACTGTTGCTTTAGTATGTCAGAATCTATTTTCAGATTGCTTTTCTGGCTTCCAAGACTCTCTTCAATAATTTTTTTTCTCTGATACATGCAAAATATTGCTATCCCAATCAAATCTTTACCCAGTTTTCAGAAGTAGCTTCTTTACTTTTACCTTTCCTCTTCCCCAGTTGCTGTCAAGAACTTCTTTTTCCAACTTATCATATAAAAAATAAAACAATTTGCCAATACCTATTTCCTAGTCTCCATTCTATTTTCTGTTTTTTTCCTCTAAGCCTCTTGAGTCATCACATTGCTTCTTTCCTGATATTTCTCCTTGACATCTCATGGACTCTTCCAATTTAAAAATAATTAGATTTAAAACTTACTATTGGAGTGACATCATCAACATGGCAATGTAAGGCATCCCCTGTGTGCCAGTTTGGATGTATTATTGTCCCCCAAAATACCATTATCTTTGATGCAATCTTGTGGGAGAAGATGTATTAGTGTTGATTATATTGGAATCCTTTGATTGTTTCCATGGAGATGTGATTCAATCAACTGTGAGTAAAAGGTTTGATTGGATAATTTCCATTCAGGATGGGTATGAATTAAATCACTGGAGCCATATAAATGAGCTGACAAACAGAAGAAGCTCAGAGCAAGTGAGTGTGACATTTTGAAGAGGAGCTGCAGCTAAGAGAGGACAAAACACCCCAAGAGCAACATTTTGGAGAACGCCATTTTGAAATGCAACCTAGGAGCAAGCAGACACCAGTCACGTGCCTTCTGAGCTAACAGAGGTTTTCTGGATGCCAATGGCCTTTCTCCAGTGAAGTTACTCTTTGCTGATGCCTTACCTTGTACACCTTATGGCCTTCAGACTGTAACTCTGTAACCAAATAAACCCCCTTTATAAAAGCCAATCCATTTCCGGTGTTTTGCAAAAGGGCAGCATTAGCAAACCTGAACACCCTGTAAAAGTCTCCCCTAAGAATCAACTAAGAAAAGGACAAATCCACTTGCTTGGAACTCTGGAGGATGACAGAGACTGGAGGAGGACTCTAAAATGCTGAATTGAAGAAAAAGAGGAATAATCTCCAAGATCAGGTGCAAGATTTTCTTCCCAGACCTGCCAGTATGGACCCCTCCTGCTCACTCAGTCCCATGCAGCTTGGGAGTTGCACAGAGGCAGCAAGGCCTGGGACCCTCCAACCACAGATGGTGACTATAGAACCACTCACAGCAGTGAGTTAGAACCCCATGCCTATCCAGTCACAGGGACCCAAGTATGCAGAGACCTGGGGAAGAACACAAGCTGAGGAGGAGTGCAGTATGCATAAGAGCCCTGAGAGGGAGAGAAAAAGAGAGAACGGCCACCACAGAACTGTTGGCAAGCAGTGCGTGCACAGCATACCCCAAAGAGAATAGATCTGAATAGGCCTACACCAAGACACTTCATAATCAGATTACAAATGTCAAAAATAAAGAGAGAATCCTGAAAGCAGCAAGAGAAAAGTGATTCATCACATACAAAGGAAGCTTGATAAGACTATGTGTGGATTTCTCAGTAGAAACCATGGAGGCAAGAAGGAAGTGGGGTGATATATTTAAGATACTGAAAGAGAAAAACCACCAACCAAGAATCCTATGTCCAGCAAAACTGTCTTTCAAATGTGAGGGAGAGCTCAAAATATTCTCTGACAAACAGACAATGACAGAGTTTGTGAACAATATAACTGCTCTACAGGAAACACTAAAGGGAACACTACAGACAGAAAGGAAGACAGGAGTGAGAGGTCTGGCAAACAATTTTGGGAGATAGTACCACAGCAATGTAAGTACATTGAACAAAGATGACTGTGAATATGGTTGAAAGAGGAAGGCTGGGATCATGTGGGACACCAGAACAAAAGACAACAAATAAAGACTGGGACTGTGTAACTCCGGGAAACCTAGGGTGCTCAATGATTGTAATAAAAGGTACAAATATGTTTTTACATGAGGGAGAACAAATGAATGTCAACATTGCAAGGTGTTAAAAATAGGGTGGGATTGGGGGGAAAATACAATCAATGCAAACTAGAGACTATGATTAGCGGAAACATTGTTTTATGCTTCCTTTAATGTGGCAGGGGCAATATACCAAAGCTACATGCATATGGGGGGGTGGGGAATAGGGGAAAGGTATGGGACTCCAGGCATTGGTGATGTTGTCTGACTTTTAATTCTACTTTAGGTTAATGCTATCTTTCCTTCTGTCACTTTCTAGCTGTCATGTTTTTGTTGTTGTTGATTTTCTCTCTCTTTCTCTTTTCTTTTCCTTTTGTCTCTCTGCCTTCTTTGATTCTTCCTCCTTCTTTGTGGAAGAAATGGAGATGTCCTTATATAGATAGTGGCGATGGTGCTGAATACATAAATATGTGACTATACAGGGAACCAATCATTGTTTATTTAGGACAGAATGTAAGGTGTGTGAACAAAACTGTCTTAAAAGAAAGGGGTTGATGAAGAAACCTTGAGGGCACTATGTTGAGTGAAATAGACACATAAAGGCAAATATTGCAGGGTCTCACTGATATGAAGTAATTATGATGTGTAAACTCATAGACACAAAATATAATGTAGAATGAGGCTAAAGAAGAGGGAGTGGTTGCTTAGTATGAGCAGAATGTTCAACTAGGGTGAACTTAAATGTTTGGAAATGGACAGGAGTGATGGTAGTCTGTTGTGAGAAAAACTAACAGTGCAGAATGGTGTGTGAAGGTGGTGGAAACGGGAAGCTCAGAGTCATGTATGTCACCAGAAGGAAAGTTGGAGGTTAAAAGATGGGAATGTATAAAATAGTAGAGGACAATGTCTGTGATTAACTGTACAAATATTAGAGCTCTCTCTCATGAACTAGAACAAATGTATGACACTATAAGTAGAAGTTAATAATAGAGAGGCATATCAGAAAAAATATATACCTATTACAAACTATATACTACAGTTAGTAGTATTTTAACATTCTTTCATCAACAGTAACATATGCACTATACCAAAACTATGAATCAGTACTGAATGGGGGGTGGTTAGGGGTATGGGAGGATTTGGGTTTCCTTGTTTGTCTTTATTTCTTTTCTGGAGTAATGAAAATGTTCTAAAAATTGGAAAAAAAATTAATTGTGGTGATGGATGCACAGCTGGTATGATGGTACCATGGGCAACTGATTGTACACTTTGAATCTTTGGATAGGTGTATGGTATGTGAACAATCTCAATTATATATATAAATGAGGGAGTTAAAAATATTCACAGATAAATAGAAACCAAGGCAGGTCAGAAAAAACTGCCTTACAAGAATTACTAAAGTGAATTTTGCAGGTTGAAAGGAAAACATAGGAAAGAGTGGTGAGAGTAGTATAAACAAATGCAGATTTTTAGAAAGGTAACTAAAAGGGTAAATGCAAAACCCAGTAGTACTGTATTTTCTTATACATCTCTACTCTTTAATTCCTATAAGAGTCTGAATACAATTGAACAAGAAAAAGGCATATTTCCTGATAATAGACATTCAAAATATAGTGGTAATACTAGACAAAGTAAAATATAGAGGTGAAACAGAGGGATATGGGAGCAAATAACCTGTATGATACTGAAATTAAGTTGGTATCTTTTCAAATTAGTAGGTTGTATATATATATATATATAAATTGTGTAATACAAACCCCAGGGTAACCAGAAGGAAAATATTAAAAGATACACAGAAACAGAAATAAGAAAGAAATAAGAAAGGGATTGGTTAGATACATCGCAAAAGATCAACTATAGAAAAGGAGGTTGCAATAAAGGAAAAGAGGTATTAAAAAAAGGTATTAAAAAAAAAAGATGACATAAAAATCCAAAGGACAAGATGGCTGAAGTAACTACTGCATTTACAGTAATAATACACGTTAATGGATTAAACTACCCAGTCAAAAGACAGATTGGCAGAATGGATAAAAAAGGCATGATCCAACTATATGTTGTTTACAGGAGAGTCACCTTAGACCCAAAGACACAAATAGACTGAACGTGAAAGGATGGGAAAAAATGTTCCATGCAAATAGTAACCAAAAAAGAGCTGGGGTAACCATACTAGCTTCAGACAAAATAGACTTTAAGTCAAAGCTTTTACAAGAGTCAAAGAAATACACTATATATTAATAAAAGGGGTAATCTACCAAGAAGAAATAATCATAAATACGCACCTAATAATTGTGCCCTAAAATACGTGAGGCAAACACTGGCAAAACTGAAGGGAGAAATAGACACATCTACAATAATAGTTGGAGACTTCACTACATCACTCTCACCAAAAAATAGAACATCTAAACAGAAGATTAAAAGAGCAGAACTTGAGTAATATGATAAATGAACTAGACCTAACAGACATATACAGAACGTTGCACTCCCCAAAAAAGCAGGATATACATTCTTCTCAAGTGCACATGGATCATTCTCCAGGATAGACCACATGTTGGGTCACCAAACAAGTCTCAATAAATTTAAAAAAGATTGAACTTCTACAAAGCATCTTCTCTAACCATAATGGAATGAAGCTGGAAATCAATAACAGGCAGAGAACTGGAAAATCCACAAATATATGGAAGTTAAATAACACATTCTTAAAAAAATCAGTGAGTCACAGAAGAAATTAGAAGGGGAATCAGGAACTATCTTGAGACTAATGAAAAGAATAGCATAGCATATCAAAATTTATAGAATGAAAAAAAGGAAGTGCTGAAAAGGAAAGTTACAGCCTAAATGCTTAAAAAGAAGCAAGCTAAAATCAAAGACCTAACTCTACACCCGGAGGAACCCTAAAAAGAACAACAAACTAAACCCAAAGCAAGCAAAAAGAAGTAATAACAAAAATTAGAGCAAAACAAATGAAAAAATAGAATTAAAAAAAAAAAACAATAGAGAGCATTAACAAAATCAAAAGTTGGTTCTTTAAAAAGACCAATAAAATTGACAACCCTTTAGCTAGACTGACAAAGAAAAAAAAAGTACATAAAATTTAAAATCAGAAGTGAAAGGGGTGACAGTACTACTGACTCCAAATAAAAATGATCATAAAGAATACTATGAATAACTGTGTGCCAAATTATGAAACCTAGATGAAAATGGACAAATTCTTAGAGATCCGTGAACAACTCACACTGACTCTAAGAAACAGAAGGTCTCAACAGAACAAGTACAGATAAAGACATTGAATCTGGCCTTAAAGAAAAAAAAAAACAAAAAAAAACTTCCCACAAATCTCAGGACCAGATACCTTCACAGGTAAATTCTACCAAATATTCCAAGAAGAATTAATACCAACTCTGCACAAACTCTTCCAAAAATTTGGATAGGAAGGAACACAACCTAACTCATTCTATGAAGCCAACATCGCTAATACCAAAGCCAGATAGAGATACTACAAGAAAAGAAAATTACAGATCAATTTCTCTAATGAATATAGACGCAAAAATCTTCAATAAAGTACTAGCAAATCAAATCCAGCAGCACATTAAAAGAATTATTCACCATGATCAAGTAGGTTTTATTGCAAGTATGCAAGAGTGATTCAACACAAGAAAATCAATTAATGTAATACACTACATTAACAAATTGAAGGCAGAAAACCACATGTTCATCTTGATTGACGCATTAAAGGCATTTGACAAAATCCAGCATCCTTTCTTGACAAAAACAATGGAAAAATAAAAATAGAAGGAAACTTCCTCAACATGATAAAGGGCATATATGAAAAATCCACAGCTCAGTTCATACTCAATGGTTAAAGACTGAAAAGTTTCCCTGTGAGTTCTGGAACAAGACAAGGATGTCCACTGTCACCACTGTTATTCAACACTGTCCTGGAAGTTCTAACCAGAGCAGTTAGGCAAGAAAAAGAAAAGGCATCTAAATCTGAAAGAAAGAAGTAAAAATTTCAGTATTTTCAAATGACGTAATCCTATAAATAGTCAAAAAATTCTAGAACAAAGCTACCAGAACTAATAAATGAATTCAGCAAAGCAGCAGGGTACAAGATCAATATGCAAAAATCAGTAGTGGTTCTGTACACTAGTAACGAACAATATGAGGAGAAAAATCAAGAAAAAATTCTATTTATAATAGCAACTAAAAGAATCAAATATATAAGAACAAATGTAACCAAGAATGTAAAGGACTTGTACACAAAAACCCATAAAACTTTGCTAAAAGAAATAAAAGATGACCTAAATAAATGGAAGGACAGTCCATGCTCAAGAATTAAATATTAAGATGTCCATTCTCCTCAAAGTGATTTATAGATTCAATGCAATCCCAATCAAAATTCCAGCAGCCTAATTTCCAGAAATGGAAAAGCCAATTATCAAATTTATTTGGAAGGGTAGGGGCCCTGAATAGACAAAACCATCTCGAAAAATAATAACAAAGTTGGAGGACTTGCACTTCCTGACTTTAAAGCTTATTACAAGGCAATGGTGGTTGAAACAGCATGGTAATGGCACAAAGATAGATATATAGACCACTGGAATTGAATTGAGGGTTCAGAAATAGAACCTCTTATCTATGACCTATTGATTTTTGAAAAGGCTGCCAAGTTTACTCAATTGGGAAAAAAAATAGTCTCTTCAACAAATAGTGCTAGGAGTGCTGGATATCCACAGGCAAAAGAATGAAAGAGGACCCCTATCTCACATCATATACAAAAATTCACTCAAAATGGTATCAAAGACCTAAATATAAGAACCAGGATAAAACTCCTAGGAGAAAGTATAGGGAAGCCTCTTCAGTCTTGTGTTAGGAAATGTTTTCTTAGACTTTACACCCAAAGTACAAGCATCAAAAGAAAAATTATGTCAATGGAACCTCATAAAAATTGAAAACTTCTGTGCATCAAAGAATCTAACCATCAAAGTAACATACAATCTATGCAATGGGAGAAAATTTTTGGAAACAATGTATATGAAAAGGGTTTAACATACAGAATATATAAATAAATCCTACCATCTCAACAATAAAAATACAAACAGCCACATTTTTAAAATGGGCAAAAGACTTGAACAGATATCTCTCCAAAGAAGATACACAAATGGATAACAAGCATGTGAAAAGATGCTCAACATTATTAGCTACTAGGGAAATGCAAATCAAAACCACCATGAGATACCGTTTCACATCTACCACTAGAATGGCTACTATTTTAAAACAGAAAATAACAAATGTTGGAGAGTATGTGGAGAAATAGGAATGCTCATTCATTGCTAGTGGGAATGTAAAATGATGCAGCTTCTGTGTTAGACAGTTCGGAAGTTCCTCAGAAAGCTATGTATAGAATTACCATATGACCTGGAGATACCACTACTAGGTATATATTCAAAAGAATTGAAAGCAGGGACTCGACCTGATGTTTTCACACCAATGTTCATAATGGCATTAGTCACAGTTGCCAAAAGATGGAAGCAACCCAAGTGCCCATCAACTGATGAATGGATAAGTAAAATGGGACATATACAACAGAATATTATTCATCATTAAAAAGGAATGAAGGTCTGGCTCATGTGACAACATGGATGAACTTTGAAGACATCAGTTTGGGTGAAATAAGCCTGACAGAAAAGGACAAATTTTATATGATCTTACTGATATGAAATAATTAGAATAAACAAACTCCCAGAGAGTTAGAATCCAGAATATAGCCTACTAGGGGCTGAGTTGGGGGTAGGGAACGGGGAGTTAGTGCTTAATTTGTACAGAATTTCTATTTGGGTTGACTGTAGAATTCTGGAAATGGACAGTGGTGGTGGTAGCACAACACTGTGAGTGTAATTAACAGCACTGAATTATGTATGTGAATGTGGTTAAAAGGGGGAATTTAGGTCGTATATATGTTACTAGAGTAAAGATTAAATGATAAAACATAGGACTGTACAACACAGTGAACCCTACTGTAAGTGATGGACTACAGTTAATAGAACAATTATAAAAATGTTCTTTCATGAATTATAACAAATTTAACATACTAATGCAAGGTGTTAATAATAGGATGATATATGGGAAAAACTACATCCTAAAGTAAACTATGGACTATAGATAATAGTAAAATTTTTAATATTTTTTCATCAACTATAGCAAAGGTAACACAGTAATTAAAGCTTTAATTTTAGTGGATATATATGGAAATGCTGTATTTTTTACATGATTTTTCTGTAAACTTTAACTTCTCTAATTAAAAAAAAATTACTCTTGCCATTTCCTTCAAGTTCCTGCTGAAAGCTTATTCTTATGACTGCATTATTTTCTTTAAATTCCCTAAGGGAGAAAAGTCAGTTAAAATAGATGCTAAAAGCAAAAAGAATGATGAATAACCTCTCACCTAAATGATATAATGACCAACTTACTGAAGCTTGCTGATAGAATATGATATGGTTAGCACTCCAGCAAAGAAAGCTTTTCATTAATTGCATGGACTGCAATTCTCTCTTCATTTTGCATGCTTTAAAATGGAGTTGATATTTTATCATTGATATTTTAATGCATGGAAATTATGGAGCCCATGGTTTGAATTTTCAATATCATTTTCCCAGAGACTATTTAATGTTTTAAAAGTTTTTTTTTTTTTAAACTTTCATAATCTTCCTGTATGTTCACTACAGATTAGAGGAATAGACAAAGCAGGCATTATCATTTCCATTTGCCAGATGTTTTGGATTGAATCATGCCCCCACAAAACAAAGATATGTTCAAGTCCTAACCCTTGGTCTTGTGGATATAAACCCATTTGTAAATAAGATCTTTGAAGATGTTACTAGTTAAGATAAGGCCAAACTGAATCAGTGTGGGCCTTAAACCAATATGCTTGGAGCCCTTATAAGCAAAGAAAATTCGGACACAGCAGGAGAAGTGAGGAGAGAGAAGACAGACTGCCTTGTGAAGGAGCAGAGGATGGGTTATGGATTGTGGACAAGCTATCACCAGAAAGATTCAGACTTTGCTAATACCTTGATTTTGGACTTCCAGTCTGCCAAACTCTGAGACAAAAAATTCCTGTTGTTTAAGGCAACCAATCTGTGGTATTTATTAGCCCTGGCAAAATATATAGTGGTAAAGGGATTTTATGAGGGTTGCAAGACTACATAATGCATCCAGAACTCAAAATTCTTCTGTCTCTTCATCCAGTGCTCCTTCAAATTTAAATATCATTTTATTTGGGTTCAGGCAGACCATTTTATCTGTAATCTTTTAAAATTTGTTCTCAGAATTCACTTTTCTCCCCATCTTTTAGTAAAAAATCCATCATTAATTGCCATTTGTGTAAATCTTAAGTGAAAAAAAATGTGAAGATTTCTAAATCTGGGAACATTAAATTCCTCTGCATTTTTAAGTCACCTTTTCCCAGTTGCCTGACCATAACTGTATGACTGACTAAGGCGATATTCGATTGATGGAATCTTAGATGTTTACTCATTTTCATTATTGCACACACATTTACTGAATACATTGAGTGAACAATACATTTTAGCTGACTAGGATGTTTAGAAGTGGAAAAAGAGTAGCTCCAATCATAATTCTTTCTTCTATTTTAATTTCCATGCGCCAAGGCAGGCTATGTATTTATCACCTCTCAGACAAACAACCTTACCACTTAAAGGATTTTTAACTTCTCAGAGCCTGATAATGAATAAATCACAGTAAAGTTATTCCAACATGGAAAAATACACATTCTTTATAACTCTGCAGTACCTTTAATTTAATACAGAGATTTCTCCCCAAAGAAATAGCAGTTTTGAAAAATATGTATAAGAGCAGTAAGTAAACCCTGAGTGAAAATCAGTTAAAAGTTTATATATTTTTATGTTGACTACTGAAATAAGAACTGCAAACAAACACGTGTTCACTTTCTTTGTGTGAAATAAATATATCGTATTTTTTTAGAGAAAACTCCGATTATTATGGCCTCCGTGGAAAAATGCAGCTTTGCCCTAATATTGTAAGTAAAGAGTTTCTGAAAAATAACAGAATAAAATGTATTTAAAAAAAAGCTTTTACTTCAGGCTATTATAATGAAGAAAAAACGTTCCAAATGTGAACTAATGAAGTACAAAGTAATGAATATTTAATTTGTATAATTTACCAAAGTGCTTTTAGAAATCAGAGCTACATTCTTCAAAAACATAATGTTCATTAGTCCTTAACTGTAGCTTGTATGCAATTACCATATTGCTCCTGTACAGCTTCAGCATCTTATGGCATTGAGTAAAACCCCTCAGAGAATATCTTGAGGGCAAAGGGAGAAAAGGAGAAGAGAAACTGCTATGGCTGTGAAATTTGAATAGCTTACCTTTGGCAATGAAAATAGAGAAGACTTTGATAACTGAGAGGGGCTGGGGAGGCAGTGCGGAGCGGCCAGCACCTGCCTTAGAAACAGAATAGTTGTACTTGGGCTCCCTTCTCTGCTCCATCAGCATTTTGAGGGATTAAACAAAAAACCAAAATTAGTTTGATGGCTCAATAGGACACGGTAAGAGGAGTGCTCCTTAAAATCTGACTGATAACATATCAGATCGAGCAGAGCAGTTTTCAGCAGAAACAAACTTGTGATGTGATAAGAATTTTAATATGACCACAAACATAGCTCACATAGACTTCAGAGCCGAGAACCCATACCCCTTGTTTTTCTCACTCTGGAGAGAGGTGATATTTTTCTCTCTTGAAGCACATCTCCCCTTCTCCATTCCTTCTATCAATGTGGCAGCCAAATTGCCCCTTCCATTAAGGGGTAAGGAAATGTTTTAAAATTTTAATTAAGGAAAAATTTGGAAATATCTAAAGAAAATCAACTCTAGCAGTAAAATAAATGGTATTCCAATATTTCAAAAATTTAGAAATCACTTAATAAATCAAACTTGACAAAAGAGATTAACTTGGAAAGCTCCCTGTCCTCTATCCCTTTGCTTTGAAATGTTTCTTTTGAATTTTTCTGAGTCTGCATAATTCAACATCAGAAGAAATCTTTAAATATTGCTCCATAGTCAATCCAGCCTGTTGAAAGGAACTTCAACACAGACCAACCATTTTCACATGCAACCTAGATACACTCTGCCTTGGGGAATGGCCTGGTTAGATGATTCACAGTCAAAAGAGTAATAGTACTACTCAAGAGATACAAAGAGATTGGGGATAAAATGGAACTAGTACTGAATTAATATGGAAATGATTAGTTTATGTGCCTGACAAGGATTTCCATTAAAGTGTTTAGAGAAAACGATTTGGACAAATTATATATTTTATAGTAAAAATATGCAACCTGCTGCATTTGGCATTTGTTCTTCCATTCCTGAAAGACAGGTAAATTGTGCTGAGTGCCTGTAAATGGATTCCAATTCCTTCAGCAGCACTGTCAATTAGCTGGGATGCCCACCTGGACACATTCGACGACAGCTGGCAGGTATGGCCTTTGGGAAACCTCTGCCTATTGGACTTAGATCCTGTCTGAGTGAAGGAAGAATGTCTCAGGAGAGCATTTTGGCAACTTTAGGTTATCATTTAAGAAATCTATTGGCAAGGATCTTCCATTTAGCTTGTTACTTGGAGAACTAGAAAATGAAAGTTCACTTTAGAACAGGAATACACTCAAAATCGAGATGGCCAAAGTGAGTGCATTATGGGACTCAGGTCTGGAGGCAGAATTTGATAAGGTATTAAACTCTCCACAGCTAAAGGATTACAAAATTTTAGTGCCAGCGATAGAACAAAGAAACTTATACCTATCTTGACCTGAATAAATGAGTTAGAAAATAAACACAATCTTCCAAATAACTTTATAGACCCACAGAATGTTAAAGAATTCGAAGGAAACTTAAAGAATTTAAATGTGTTGACAGGAAATCTAACTGAAGACACCCAGCAGCCAAACGGGAACACTGGTAGAAAATGCAGAGGCGAGACTTATGGTTGCTGAGTTGCGGGAATGAATGATTGCCAAGGAAGAGAGAGAAGAGAACTCTGAGAGAAGAGTAGGAGAAAATGAGGGAAGATATACAGATATGCTGTGGATGAATGGAGGGAAGTGGAGGCAAGTCATACTGTGTGGTCTTTATTTTCTGAAGTATGTAGGAGGCAAGACTCCCATTAACTGAGAGTGAAGGAGATTCACATGGATTTGGGGACTTGGAAACACTGGCAAAAGCAGGAAAGATTTATAACAAAAATTGCATGAAGTGAGAGTCAACTAGAGATAAATGATTGCCCAGCAATCTTGATATGCCAGCTAATGTTAGATAACATGCTTTGGTTGTAGTGCCGGCTGACTTCATTGTATGACTTTTTCTAACAATGCTCAACAGTCAGTAGCATGAAAGGAGTGAGCTGATGACTGACATTACTCAAGGCTGGAAATGGACATGATGGATATTTTCAGGTTCTGGGTGATCTTTTAAACACCAAATGGTAGGAATTGACACACATGTAAGTTGCGTAGGGGAAAAAAAGGTCTTTAGGCAAAATTAAGCTGTACTCAGAAATAGTTCTGACATTCATGTGTCTCAATTCCTTGACTGATTTGCCAGTTTTATAGTCTTACACAACAGGTTCACTCTTATCTGATGTTATCAGGGACAGTCTTTGGGTGGATTAACTGAAAAAAAAAAAAAAGGCTGATTTGACCTTTATGATTAAAGTGAGGAATCATAAAATTGAAGTATGAAAACATTATTTTTATTTTACCTTAAAACATACTCTTTTATTCATTGATTTTTTTAATGTGATGCACAGACCTTTTTGCATGGTATGGATCTAACCATATTCAAAAGATCCTTCATCTTCATTTTCACTTAAGACACACATATAATCATACATCGTTTATAATTTCCAGACACTGGATCTGAGTGCAAAGTTCTTTAGAATGCTCTTTCTTTTTTATGAATGCTTCAAGCACGTCTAATTTGTCAGCAATTTTTAGTAACCTGTCTTTCCAAAGTGTTCACCTACTTATAAAACAATTTTTCTTCTTTCCCACACTCTTATTTCGTTAATATATACAATTTTTAATTAAATGATGAATCTTCAATAACTAAACTGTCATGATCCGTTTTGAGAACACACATGGTTGACTTGGTAAATGACCACCTGAAGCTGTAGAAACAGAAGGGCACATGTATCTAGAAGGTTCCCAGTTCAGTGGGTGTCAATCTGAACAGCAGTTAACCCAGTAAGTCAAGGTTGTTCTCCCAAAGATAGCTTACATTTAATGACCACTGTGTTGTAGGCTCTATGATAAGTACTTTCCATCCATTATCTCATTTAAACCTTTCAATATTCTTACAAAATTTCATTATTATCATGCCCATTTTGCATAGAAGGAGACTGAATCTTAGGGAAATTAAGCAACTTGTTGAAGGGCATAGGAACCCTCAAATTTGGAATCATTTGTGAACCCAGGTCTAGTTCAAGAGCCAATAATGTTGATTATGGTTTGAAAACTATTACACTACTCAAAGTCCCTCAGTTACACCATATTGCTTCTCACCTCTTTGATGTTACACTGTGGTTCCTTCATCCAGAGATGCTCTACCACTTTTGACTTCCTGACTGACTCATCCTTCAAAGGAACTTGGCATCTCCTCCCCTGTGAATTCTTCCCTTGACAGTTAATCACTCCCTATCCTATCACCACACTGTCTAGGGACTCCTTAATATACTTATCACTTGTACTTCAGAGTTTGCATTTCTGGCTCTTGCACTAGACGGTAGTTTCCTAGAGAGCAAAGACTGTGTTGTTTTCACCTTTTATTTTGTTCCAAACTTAATGTATTGCATATAGTAAATGCCAAGTTAATGTTTATTGAATAAATAAAAGTTATTGTGGTAAACTGAATTATAGATAACCCTGGACCTCTGACTGGCAATAACAGACATGCTAGTATTCAACAGCTAAAAATAAAGAAAGGAGCTAAAGATGCTCTACTCCGACTTCACAGAGTATAACCTGATCCACCAGTGTGTAACCCCCTTTGGCCTGCTTCCATGTAATCTGGGATGGAATGAAACAGTCCAGTCTAACCATGTCTGATGGGTAACCAAATGGATATACTTGGAAGGGAGTGTCCAAGGCAGTGTAGCTGGGGCACATATGCCTTGGAATCAATATAGTATGTGTGTTCAGGGACAAAGATGCTAGAAGCTCTTGTCTGTAAATGGTACAGGAGACTGTGCCAGTCCACTAGGAACTAACAAACAAAGAAGGTGGTAACTAGGGACTTGAAGATAAATGGTCCCTCTCTCTAACAGAATAAGCCAAACAAAATTTCAAACATTTCAGCAAGTGTCTTATCAAACATTTTTAGATCCAATGGAAGAAGACACTTTTAGGAATTAATGGGAGGGAGGTGAGAGGGTCTGGTAATGCCTAATTGTGAACAAGTACATTCCCCTCATGTGTGAGCCTCCTGTCTCATGCCCTGCAGTGCCTTTCACACTTTGCTTCCATAAGAATAGTGTACATCTCACCAAACACGCCCCTGAGCTACTGGAGGCAACAGATATTCTCTGCTGGTGAGTATCTCTACCAAGAGAACATACCCCTTCAAGGAATTTTAGGCTGGATTCCTTATTGTAATCCAACCTTTTATGCTCTTCAAGATACTAGATCAACAGCCTGTGGAGTGGTGCAATAGATTCTCACCTCACCTTGTAACCCCTATTCTATTTATGTAAATGAAGACTGGGGAAGCAATTCTTTAGCGTTTTAGTAAATTCACTAACTGGTACCGCTGCCCACTGCTACAGATCCAGTCTCCCAGACATGCTCAATGTCATCTCAATCTCTACTTCCTCAGGGCTTCATTTATATTTGCTTAGGCCTCATTCCAGGAGCTAAAATAGTTCTCTCTCTCTCTCTTTCTCTCTAAGGTCTTTAGAACATATATGCTTCAAAGCTGTAACTTTTAAGCTTAAAAGCAGACACTTTTCTTCTGGTGAGAGGTGTGAAGGCCTGTACAGAACGGACTGTCTCGTGCATCCTATCACCATCAACACAAGTTGGCCCATGAGTTGTCCAGCCTAGCCCCATACCACACTGTGGTTTTGATGAAAGGAAGGAGAACCACTGAAGATGCTGTTGAAATCAAACTAGAAGGGAATGATCATAGGGAAGCATATAATGGATATCGAGAAAAAAAGTTCATTAAAGGGAAAATAGTAAGTTCTTTCAAAATGATGCAAGGAAGAGGTGGATGATAAGAGGTTAAGGTCAGAAAAGGGTATTTCCTTCTTGAGATAGTGAATAAGTAATTTCAAGTAATTATGAGGCCTGCAGAAAGGATGTGGCAACGAAAATAGTTGGAAATGAGGAGGCCAAAGATTTGTGAGGCCAGGGCATTTACTGTTTCTACATAATGAACTTCTTGTTGAATAAAATTTTCAGTTACCTTTTATGCTAATGATTTTAATAGCAGAATTTTTTTCTTCAGAATACCTCGGAGAAAGCTGGGGTTTTAAATTTCACGATAATTACTTCAGATCTCTACTTATCTTATGATGAAACCAAGAAATCAGAAATGTTAACTGATTGTGAATTGTTACTGTAAGAATAAACAACATGGTTTCCTACTAAATGACCATTAGCCCAAGGCTGGACCATTTAAAATGACACTAAGGAAAGACTTTTAAGAGGAAGGAGATGTCCCATAAAATCCTCTTTAAAACTTCTAATTGTTACCTTCTATCTCGTGTTTCTGACTAATACATTATTGAAATCTATGATCTAAATAGCCTGTTGAGAATATCAAGTTCGGAATATCTATCCTCATTGTAGAAAATATATATAAGGGTTTCATTTATTTAATTGTGTTTATCATGCAGTTAATTGTGACTCAGAAGTTGTTTTAGACAAGAAAGATTCCGTTAGTAAAGGACAGTAAATAAAATGTCTGCATGGTTGCCCTTGTGGCCAAGCTGTTTTTCCATAGGCCAGTACTGGGAAGGCAACAGAGGAATGTCAGAAGTCAAGAAAAACTGTGAGTCAGGAGAGCTAGGTAAGACCAAGTATCCAGTAATTTAATGTAGTCAAATAATTTGACTTTGTTTTAAAGACATCAGTGCCTCTATCATGATAAATAATGACTTACTTCCAGTCTTTATCTCACAAGCTTAAAAAAAATGGTAAAAATGATTTTGGGGTGATAGTCTCCAATGTTCAGATATGCTTTTAATTCCTGCATAATCCTGGTTCTGATAGCTCTATATAAATATAGAATTGCACTCTAATCATCACTAACTGAAGTCATGGCCCACTTATTTATCTCTAACCTGACACTACAACTCCCTGTCGCCAGTTGTCTCTGTTCAGTCTCACATGATACCACATACTTTACATAAAAGAGGAATTTGAGGTTCTAAGGCTCCAAAACCAAAGCTCCAGCAAAAACAATGCTCCAACATATAGTCCAAACTTCTTTCCTTTAAAATGTTGAGAGTTAGGATCTTGGGGCTTGATTTACCCAAGCAAAAAAAATCAGAGAACAAAAGATTCTGTCTGTCTGTCTATCTATCTATTTTTATCCACATTTGCATGCACACATACATACATGTTTGGAGACAATTTTCAATGGGTCTCTCAAGTTTCTGCATATCTCAGAAGCAGAGACAGCAACTGCCTTTGTTTCATTCTATATTTCAAGCATGTATGTATAGCATTCAGCTGTAAGAAATGGATAGTGTCTATCTCCACAGCAAAGGGCAAACATGTTTACTGACTATTATAAAACATTCAGGTTCCTTAAGCTCAGGGCTCCTCTCCTGTAATACAGACTCCTAGTGCCCAGGTGTCTCTTGGCATTCTTCACTTCACCTATGGGAATTGGGGTTGGAAAACTGATGCAAATGATGGCACTCTGGCTACTGCTATTGTTGTAATATACTATTCTTTGTCTCTGTCTTAGGAGGTTCATGTCTTCTACTAGCATCCATGTGTCTGCAGCAGGATAACTTGTCAGCTTTTAAATGGGGAAAAATCGCCGACCCTTCACAGTTCTTAACAATATATTTGTATCAAGTTATTGATCTCTTTCACTCATAATATCCAGAAAATTGAGGCAAAGTTGTCTTTTTTGTTGTTGTTGTTTTTTAAGTCATCTGAACAATTGCTTTCATCTCCTACTTTATCTTGCTAGTACAAATGACAGACCTGGCTTACATTTGCCAATTTATAAAAGGAGGGATTACGTATTTATTTCCCTAACTGCCTTAAATCACAGGTAATGATAAGTAATTACAAGTAATCTCTCAAGATGAAAAACATCATTTAAGAACATAATTTTTGTGAGTTAAATTTTTCATTGCTCTAAAGACATACAGAATAAACCTTATATTACTGTGGATGGCCAAACCTCATCCCTTAAATCTTTCTGTTGGAAATGAATTTTGTCTCAAATCACTTTGAGGAAAGTTCAGCTACGACTGCTAGCCTTGACTGTTATTGCCTTTGTGTTACCTAGGAAACTGTAACAACTAAAGCCCAGCAGTAGTTGCTCGTGTCACAAAGAGGCGATAATATAGAGGATAAGAACACAGGCTTTGGTGTCATACAGACTGTACTACCATAGAACACTGTATTATTTTTCAAAAATATTTGCCCCCTGCAGGCTCTTCCCTATGGGCCCACATTTATATTTCCACATTCCATCATCCACATTACTTGCTCAGTCAATGGAATGTGAGAAGAAGTTACATTTCATGGTCAACTACACAAGCTCATTTTCCTCTGCTTTGAGATTAGTAATGCCCCAGATAAAGGCTATTCCTTAAGCTTGAATTCCTGAATGAAAGGTATGTGGAGCAAATCCGTGATCTCTTTGGGGTCAACATAAACATAACTGAGAAATAAACTTTAATTTATTAATGCAATCCACTGAGATTTGGGAGTATACCAAACATGAACCTAATATATTCTGAACGGCAGAGAAAATTGCTTTCGAAGTAGAGTTTCCTGCTATTAAAAAATGCATTGGGAATGGACTGTGGGTGGCAAGGAAACTGTTATTGGAGGCTGGAAGTCATTGACTATAGCAACAAAACATCTGGCAAAACTTTATCCACAATAGCCTGGAAGGCAGATAATAATTAACTTGTGGCTTTAGGTGATGAAGTAGGAAAAAAGAATGTTTGGAACATTAATTGGTCACAACTGGTTGGGTTTGACAAGGTACTTTAAGAAAGAAATGAGCTTAGAAAATGATTGACAGGTTTGCAAGATGAAATGAAAAAGAATAGAGAGAGTCCAGAAAAACAAAAAAGATAAAACTGAGAAATGTTTTGAGCAATAAGACTGATTAAAATTCACACTCCTGGTCTAGGCTATATTAAGGGTGTGGCTGCCATGTCCTTTGTTGAATCCTCTCAATCCATTCAGCTGGTGTCCAGGAAATCCTTTCAACTGGAAAAACATGGTTCAGGGTAAAGAGACTTCCAGGGGTCTCCCACAGAAGCCTGACAGACTCAAATTATTAGCAATTAGAAAGAGGCATATCTGGAAAAGAACTGGGGGTGTGGCTAGTGACATATGGAACTGACTGAAATTAAACAGATGAAGAGACAATCTTCTATGGACAAGAAGAGGGCTGAAACAGATGTATAACCTGCAAGGAGGACAGATTTCCAATGTGTTCTTTAGATGTAGCCCAGGAGGAAAATGAAAACCAACAGATCTCCCAGAGGGCAGATCCGAAGTCATTGAGAACAGACTGGGGAGCTACTTCCAGGGAGCAGAAACAGGGCTAACAAAGGAACATTTCCCACCTCTAGGGTGAGAGGGGATTCTTCAACAACTGTCCAAAATCCTTACAGAAGTCTGATGGGACAATGACTGCTGTGAGCCTTCCATTTGTCCTCTTTCCAAATGGGAGGTTTTCTTGTAGCTATCCTGTTCCTATGCCACCATTGTATGCTAAGCGTGAAGTGGTATGCTGGTAAATGCATAACAATGAGCTCCCCAGGGGAAGAAGCCCTGGTTTGTAGCTTTTGCCCATTTCTGTGGTGTAAATATTCCAACCACTTTCAATTTTAAGCTAGCAGGTGACATTTTGCAATTCCTGACAATTCGACAACTGACTCTCAAGCAGCTATAAGTCAGCTCCAATATACCACCCATGTCTATGTGAACACACCAACTATTTTTATTATTTTGTTTGTAGTTATTTATTGTTCATAAGTCTCCAGAACCACAGGAGCCATACTCAAAGATTATTATCACAAAATCCTAGATCTGAAGTCTGCTCTCATGCTTAGATAAAACTTTTGGATTGACTCCAGGAAGGGAAGAAGCAAATATTTGTAACTCTGAATATAGACTCCGGTAGAGTGTGATACTGTCCAAAAATATCTACTGCTCTCTATGGCCTCTTTCTATAGGGGGTTTAAATATCTCCACCCTGTGGATGTCAGGCTGCTCAGGTGACTTGCTTCAGCCAACACTCTCTGAGAGGAAAAGATGGGAACTGCTGAGCAGAGGCTTTCAGCGCCCCTGTGGGGTCCATCACAGCTCCACCAGGGAGGGCATCAGGTTGGTTTCTGGAATGAATAGCAGGGAGCAGAGCCTCATCAGATCTGTAGCCAAGGGCTAAAAAATGTACTTTTGTAGGTGGAATCTGCTAAGGTTATTTTTTATTACATGTTTTTAGCCACAGCATCGTCTGACTGATATAGTTACTTAGTGGCATTGTTAATTACGTCTTCTTCTAGCCTCTTCTAGAATAATGGGAATAATGATATTTACCTCATTAGGGTCTTGGTGATGACTGAATGAGTTAATGTTTGAAAATGGGTACGAATTGGTGTTTGTTGTGGTCCTGGGGATGAAGGTGATGAGGAAGTCATGTTGAAATTTTATGGATAGTCATGTAGTGAGAAGATTAATCTGTAGGGAAAGCCCAGGAGAACTTTCCGTTTAATGAGATAATTGTCCATAAAAGGCCCCAGAGAATACACATCTTATCAATATTAAATCATGACAGAGTGAAAAGACCTGTGCTGGAGCCCAATATTAACATGCAAAATCCATGTACTGAGTCTCCACATCTTCTGTTAAATGAGCCTGATAATATCTGCTCCACCCAACTTAAAGGATTATTATGAAAAGAAATGAAACTTTACCTGAAATCACTCTATAAACTGTTAACTGCATAGTAATGTAAGATGTTTTAAATATTTTATAACTTGTTGCCTACTTTAGTTTTCCATATTTAATATTCCACTTCTAAAAAAAAAAAAAAAACAAAACAAACCTTTCCAGTTTCTGCATTCCTATGGAAAAAGTCTGTAAATCTTTTACTGATACATCAGTTATCCAAAGCAATTCAACACGTGCTATCTAAAAATATAACTTGAATTCCCTTTTGTCAGAACAACGTAAAGGAAAACGTTCTGCCAGACCATCCTCAGTGACGTGGCGACTGCGCGTCCCCACGGTGAGGAGATGAGTACCAATTCCTTCGTCACCTCAGACAGTTCAGTTCCGGAGTGGATGCTCCAGTTCTCTTTGTAAAAAATTGCAGACTTAGAAGTAGGCCAGTAACCTACACTGACACTTTTCAACACACTTCTAAGAGGTGCAAGCTAAAATAGTACCCGAAAGACTTAGGAATGATACCTCAACCTCAGGGAAAATTCTTTTCGAATTGTGCACAGACTCTACCAACATGGGAGGTAGAGAATGGTTGCATTTCAGTGAACAGGGAAAACAAATTTTCCACCTTCTGGAGGTTGGAACTCAGGAAGATTCCTTTGAAGACTTTCCACAATAGACAAAGTTCATAGAACAAAAGTAGAGAAGTTACTTTGTGTCATATTATGAGTTAAAAATTATTTTCACATCAAATGCCAATTATATTTAACTTTTAAAGGGTGCACACTTTCATTTTCAGACTTATTGCTGTTATATACATTATAAGAAGATTTTTGTGAAGAAAAAAATAGATTTTAAGAGATTATCTTTACATAAAATGTCTGGAATCAGTGTCCTGACCATGACACTTACTGTGTGATCTTATGCAAGTTATTTCTCTGAACTTCAGTTTCTTCATGTGTAATATGGGAGTAATAATAGGATCTAGCCCATGTAGTTGTGCAAGAATAAATGAAATAATCCGAAAAGAAATATTTAGCATTTTTCTGGGCTCATAGTTAGCATTCAATACAAATTTTATGTTATACTTTACTGAGTTACTCTTCTTTGCTCATGCAAAGTTAAGGGTGATATTCCTTTTAGACTTTTATTGCTCATTTGCTCTACGCACTCTTCCTTCAAAATAGCCACTTTTTTTTTTTTTTTTTTTCCTATTTATAATTACTGGTACTTACAGCCACTAACCAGCTTAACATGTTATTTGAACAGGCAACATTCTGAGCTGGGCCTTTCTTATTCTTAATTGTGTGATGAAGTACAGGAACACGACTACTCTTGCACTCTGATAAGAATCGATAGAGAATGCATTAGAAATATTTTCCTCCTTCTTTGTAAATTGCTGCTCCCTGTTTATGTATTCATTTTTATAGGTTGATTCATCTTTATTGTTAATTAAGCCCTTACATTACCATCCAAATTGGAATTAAAATAAAATGTCAAAGGCATTTACATTTCAAAAGTAGATATTTCACATGTGCAATTCATCTCTGAGCATTCAAAATAAAGGAAAATGACATTAGTCTTAAAATCCTAGATCCAGTGAGAAATGTAGCTTGTGAAATAAGCTATATGTGTGGTAGGAGGCATTTGCTAGGTCATGAGACAAAAACTTCTACCTGTGGAGAGACGGTTGGGGGTTCCCCTGCTAAATGAATGGGGTGTGAGAAAATAAATAAGTTTGAAGCAAATAATGACAATGAAACATTCTTCCCCACCTCATTTTCAGACAGATTATAAATTGTCTTTAATCACATTCTCCAGTATTAGAAATTTCATCAGTTTATTTTTTATCATGTGCTAGCATATTCTTGCTTCTCCCTGGGAATAAATGAGCTGTTTTGGCTCAAGCCTTTTCATTTTGCAAAATTACTATTCCTTTTGCATTTCTCCCGCTGCTCCATATCACTACAGAATATTTGTTAAGTATAGGAAAAATTCATGTTTTCCCCCTGCTTGTCAGGTGTAATATGGAAGAAGGACTAATGAAAACCATTTTTCATGCTTATTCAACAGAGACCGTTAAAATGAAATGAATGAAATGCCTTTCGCTTAAACTGAAACCTGCCAAATGCTTCTGCAGAGAGACTTTCTCATTTTTTTTTAAAACTAAATAAGCTGACCTCCCATTTATTTAAATAATTTCTCAAACTTTCCTAGGAGCTAATTATTTAGAATGGTAAACTCAACATTTACATAGGTCTTTGTGGCAGCATTCACCAAGCAGACTGTAAAAGATTTGGTCCAATTTGAGGTAAAGAGCCCAGACTTGAGGATACAATCCAGCCTGTCACCCTACATCACCCTCAGTTCAAACAGTGTCTGAATTGGCTCCATGGAGCAAGCAGGCAGCTCAGGCTCAGAAAGAGTGATAAGATGGGTCCTGAAATCTCTTGCTTCTTCCCTCAGTGGTATTCAGTTCATTTTTATTTTATCAGGGACAAGTTCTCTGTGGTAGGACTCTGCTCAAATCTATTTTCTGATCCACACTGGGAGCTGGAGACAGGGTTGAACATGAGGGGATGGCTAGAGATGTAGAAAACTGGCCCCAAGATTGCCAAGTGTAGACATTAGGAAAATTGGAATTAATCTTTCAAGGGTCAAAGGGATTAAGTCCTGGCAGAGGAGGTGGGTGCTAGGGTAGAAAGTAGGTTTAGATAATGTGCCCAGAACTGAAGGTGTAAGACCATGAGAAGCAGAATCTATAGCATCTCACTGATCTGAGGAGCATCTATGGGAAGGGAGAAGATTAAAATAAAGAAAATTATTGGCAGAATCATGAGCAATGAAAATGAGAGTACTTAAGACTCATTTTTCTGCCTATTCTCCTGCCCCTTTACCTGTCCAGAGGACTGTAGCCAGAGTAAAACATGCATCTATGCTGACTGGTCTAACTTTAAGTTCATGTCTACTAACCTCAAATGGACCCTCAGAGCAGCTTGGCAATCAAATGCACCCCCACTCCCGAGGCCATTTACTGTTCTCCTCTCCAGATGGCAAATTTACGTCTTTTCTCTCCTCAAATCTTCTTCATCCTAACTCTTAGCTGATGGTTTTGATTCCCATTTCACTGAGAAAATAGAAGCTATCAGAAGGATGACCCATATGTTCCCACCACATCTTCCCACCTATCTGAATTTGTTTGTAGACACTTTAACTTCCCCCACATCAATCAATCTCTCAGAGACCATCCCCTCACCTATGCACCATATCCCATTCCTTCTCACCTCCTGAAGACATGGCTCCAGAGATTTTCCCCATCCCTCTCCTGTGTATTCCTCTATTCTGTCTCTATTGTGTCAGTCTCATCGGCATGCAGACATGCTGAGGTTCTCCCACATCCTACTCCAGCTACCACCCATTTTCCTGCTCTTGAAGAACTCCAATTGTTTTTCATCTATATCACTCTACAAAATGACTCCTGTCAAGATTAGCAGTGACTTCTATATCACAAAATCCGATGGACAATGATTGGTCCTCACCTTACTTGATCTACCGGCAGAATTTGTCAGTGTTATCGCTCTCTTTATTGCAACAACTTTTTCACTTGGCTTCTGGAACACTACATACGCTGCTGGTTCTTCTCCTAATTCGTGGCTGCTCCTTCCTAGCACCTTTGCTTATCTGCCCATTTACCAAACCTATAAAACATTGGTGTTCTCCAGAGCTCAGTCCTTGGACTTGTTCTCTATCTGTACACTCTCTTTAGGTATCTCTCTTGTGTCACATGGCTGCAAATACCATCACTATATTGATGATTCCTAAATTTATCTCTCTGCTGAACTCTAGACTCATACACAAAACTATCTACTCAATATTTCAACTTGGGTGTCGCAGGAGAAATTTAGATTTAATGTTTCAAAACCAAACTCTTGAAATTCCCTTTGAACTTGTTAATGTCTGGAGTCTTCTCTACTCAGTGTCAACTCCATCCTTCCAGTTTACTCCTCTCTCTGAAATCTCCCAGTTCAATCTGTCAGTAAATCCTATTGTCCCTACCTTTAAAATATTTAACTAGAATCTGACTTCTGCTACCAACATGGTCCAAAAAATTGTCACCTCTTTTTCCAGCGAATTGCAATATTCTCTAACTGGGCTCCCAGCTTCTATATTTATCCCCAATTATTAATTGAAATCTGGTTTCCCTTTCCCTCCTGAAGACTATAATTCCTGGGACCTTTGACTAATTCTGGTCAATGGTGCATGAGGAGATGCAAGAGTCCCCTGTGGGATCTTCCAATACACTTTTCCCTTGTCAGTGAATATGTCAGCAGAGTGTTGAGATAGTAGGGCCACAGACTGAGGCAGTGTGGATTGCTGAATTACCACACACAAGATAGCTGCCTGGAGCATCACTAGACCTACAGCAGCTTTTGAATGAATGTAAGTCAAATCATTCTTCCTATCTCACGGAGAGTGAAAATCAAGTCCTTAGAGTAGCCTACAAGTCTCTATACAATCTCCACCATCACACCTATTATGGGATGGATTATGTCCCCCAAAAAGATATGTTGAGGTCCTAACCCCCAGGACCCATGAATGTGACCTTATTTGGAAATAGGGTATTTGCAGCTGTAATCAATTTAAGATATGGTAGTACTGAGTTCATGTGGGTACTAATCCAATATGTCCTTGTAGGAGAAGTGACACAGATACAGGTACACAGAGGAGAAGGCCATATAAAGTTGGACTCAGAGATTGGAGTGCTGCCTCTACAAGCCAAGCAACACCAAGGATTGCCGGCAAACACTAGAAACTGGAAGAGGCAAGGACGGATTCTCCCCACAGGTTTCAGAAGGGAGATGGCCCTGCTGACAACTTGATTTCAGGCTTCCAGCCTCCAGAACTGTGAGAGAATAAATTTCTATTGTTTTAAGCCACCTGATTTGTAGTAATTTATTTTCGTAGCCTAGGAAGCCAATACAGTCTCTGACCTCACCCTTTTCTCCCTCTGCTCCTGGGATACTGCCTCAGTGTTGGTTTTAGGACATTTGGCACATTTGTACCTCAAGGCCCCTGCATCTACTGTTAGCTCTGCCTTGAACATTCCCTACATGTCTGTGTGACTTGCTTCCTCATTGTCCTCTGGTCTTTGCAGAAAACGATACCTTCTCAGAAAGGCCACCACCCTATTTAAAATGGCAACAACTTACCCACCCTTGGAACTCTCCAGCCTTTTCAGTGCTTTAGTCTCCTTCTTAGTATGTGTCACCATATGACGTATTATACATTTTACTGTATATCTATTGTCTGTCTTCTCCTATTAGAATGAATACCTCATCAAGCCAGGGGTATTTACCTTTTTTTTTTCCTACTGACATATCATTACTGCCTAAAACAGTGCCTGGTACATAGTAGGCACATGGTAAATGTTTGTTGAATGAATGAATAAATGAATGAAAATACCTTCCTTCTACTTCAGTCTCTGAAGATAGCAAATGCTCATTAACATGCTATGAATAGAAAGCACAATATTACCTCAGATATGCACAGCCTGGCTTACTTCTAATGCAAAGGACTGAATAAGAGTTACCAATGGGAATCAGACTCCACACATAGCTTAGACTCAACCCAAAGAATGCAAAATGTGAATTCTTAACTACTCATGACTAAAATAAACAGCAGTGGGAAAGACTTAATTTTTCCCATAATTGAATCTATTTATTTTTATAAAATACCTACAATGAAATCTGGAAAGAATATTACACAGCCCATTAGTGTATAATAATTGATGCATAAAATATTTTCCACAATGAATAGAGTAGGGAATGAGGCAGAGATGATATGTGTGGTGTGTATATATGTAAGTGGGACAGTCAATGAGGGATTGTGAATTTCCACCTGACGTTAAAGCTGCCACCCACTCCCTGTTATTTGCTATTTACACTTAGAGGTATTTTCATTTGGGCAGTTTAAATGGGGAAATTTAAGACTTTAATGTGAAAACTGATCCCCAAAAATCTTGGAAATACAAAGTATTGTTAAATGAAGACTTTTCCTAAATATATGTATTTATATTCTTAATTTTTCTTAAAAATATCTAATGACCCTAGAAAACTCTGCTAAAGGATTTCTGTGGCTTATGAACAGGCTGGTTGAACAATTAGAAAACTTACTTGAATATTTTTCTTGTTTTTTGGGGCTTAGAGCTGACAGGTAACAATGTGTACTTGGGTTGCATGAAAAATCATACCAGATATCATAAGGATCTCTTTCATAAGAAATGAGACTGGATTTCCACAGCCTATCAACCCAGAATTGACCTCTGAACCACACTATCTTTATGTTCAGAGACCAATCTTTCAGTTACAGTTTTGATTTAAAGGATTGTGAAAATGGTATATGCCATAGGGACTTTGTAAGTATGACCGTTTGCCAGCCAAAAAAGAAAATGCCTGTTTTTAGATTTTTGAGTTAGTTATGAGGCAATGTGGGAGCTGTAGAAGGACAGCTGGGTTCCAGAATTTGTTCTGCAATAAACAAAAATGACATCACTTTTCTGAACACCACCTATTCTACCAAACAGGAAGCAATGACTGCCTAAATCCTGGGAAATCTGTGATCTCCAAATAAGATGACAGTCAAAGGTTTTATATAAATCTCTAGGAAAATCCAAAAGGATAGTATATTATTAAAATATATTAGAATATATTATAATTAGAACATAATATTCATTAACATCCTCTGAATTCAAAATAGGTAGGATTTCCATAAACAAATGAAATCTTAAGGTTTGTCTCTTTACATTAACAGATGAAGATCGTTTTTATCTTTTGCTTCATTTCTTTTTGGCTCTAATTATAGTTACTTGCTGAGCAATTAATAAAATCCATGCTTGGCTCTTCTGATGTGGTCATTTAGATAGGTCTAAGTGCCCAAAAGGGTTTTACATACAAACACTGTTAATCAAAATGGTTTCTACCCATAAAAAAAAATCTAAGGTAAGATTATAAATGGAGAATACCTTCCCAATCAGGAAGAATATAGCCCCCACTTTGTGACTTAAGAGAAGACAAGAGTCAAGAGAAGAGTTGTAGGAATTTGGAACATATATCATTCCACTAGTTTTAGTGTATTAGGCCAGATAATTAGCTGGAAGCTTCTCTGTAGGGAGTTTGGGTCTAGTCTTGGGAATTTATATATTTTCTGATGTCTTTGAAGTGGGGTAAATAACAATTATATTCCTAACAAGAAAAATTATTTAATACATCTCCCCCCATATCCCCCATTTGACCTTCAGCCTGCTCTTTTATCTCCTTCCTTCTCTTTCTACCTTTAGAGATCTATTATTTTCTTGCACAGGAAGCCCTTTGCCTTTTTAAATGTATATATGCCTAGCTTTTCTAGGTTTCTTTTTATTATTGTCTCTACCCATTATTTGGTCGATATGACAAAAGGTACAAGAGCAAAGATTCAAGCTTACAAAGAAACTTCCCAGACAGCAGAAGTTCCTCCACCCCTTAGACAAAGGCCCCTCTATACTTGGAAGGCTATGAACAAACAGAGATAATTTTTTGTCCTTGCTTTGTTAGCAAGAGACATAGAAAGCCTGCACATTTTTCATTGTGGTCTTTGCACATGTTCTTTTCACCCGCAGCTCTTCTTCTCACTCTCTTGCACTTAATCTCAGCTCCTAACTGTTCCTCCTCACCCACCCTGATAAAATCCACACTGGGCAAACAATGGCTGGTAATCCAAAAGAGCAAATCTCTTTCCTCCAAGAATCATCCTGGACCAACGATTCCCAACCTAGAAGGACTGTGGTAGACTCCTCCTCCTAAAGCCCTATACACAAGTCTGCCCTCCTTCCCCAAGTTGGAACACTCCTAGCATTTTAAATAAAGGCTTATGCTGATGGTGATCTGGCTATTTAAATGCAATGGGAGTTCCATAATGAGTATGGGAGGCTGAATAATTCCCCCAAAGACTTCCAGGTTCTAATGCCTAGAACTTATAAGTGTTACCTCATATGGCAAGAGACTCTACAGATGTGATTAAGTTAAGGATCCTGAGATGGGGAGATTATCCTGGATTATCCAGATGGACCCTGTATGTAATTGCAAGTGCCCTTAAGAGAGGGAGGCTAAGGATGTCACCCAGGAAATGACAAGGCCATGGGGCCACAGAGGCAGAAGCTGAAGGGAGGTGTCCACAAGCCAAAGAACACAAGCAGACACCCAAAGCTGGTAGAGACAAGGAACAGATTCTTCTCCAGAGCCTCCAGAAGGCATGTGGCCCTTAATACTTTGATTTCAGCCCTAGGGAAACTGATTTCTGACTTCTGGCTTCTGGAACTGTAAGACAATAAATGTCTGTTGTTTTAGGCCACCTAGTTTGTGGGAAATTGTAACAGCAGCCATAGGAAACCAATGCAGTAAGAAATAGGTCAAAAGCCCTATTAAATGACAAACCAAATATTTTGGAGATTTGATAGTTATGAAATTGATTTAATATTTGATACAGCAAATGGCCAGACCTATTACAAAAAGAGATTGTGGTAGATTATACAACTAATCGCCAATACCTAACCTCTTGAAGTCAGGCAGAGCTGTGGAACTTGCTTTTTTACTAATGAAACACGGCAGTTGGTCTCATGTGTCTCTTCCATGCGGAAGTTTTAAGAGACAACGTGCACTTCCCCCTTCTGTTTTCCTTCTGCTGTGGTTACCAACAGTGCTTTGGTCCCACGGTGAGGCTGATAATGAGGAGCTGAGTGGCCATCAAGGTGATCAAGTGTGAGCCAGAAATACAAAAACAATAACTTTGGTGTTTTAAGCACAGATTTGGGGACTCTGTGACTCCAGCACAATTTAGACAATCTCAGCTGATATGCAGAAAAAGCCTTTCTTGTCCCCAAATCCACCCCACCTAAGTTGTTAATTCCAGAATCCTCTTAAGCACTCATGTATATTGAGAAAGCCCTGTCAATTTTTCCTCCATCATATCTCTCAAATATTCTTTCATCAGAAGAGATGTTTATTTGGCCCAAAATTTAAATTTTCTGTAGCACTCTATCTAATTCAACTTATCTCTGGTCAGTTTATTTAAAGCAACCTAAATACATGGAACCTAGAAGAGGGAATGAGATCCTGTTATTCTGTATAGGGTAGTGTAATACCTGGATATATTCCAGAATATTTTGGGCAGCAAATAAAGTATTTGCAAAGTCCCCTTGAGGAACTAGGGAAAAATGTGGAAATATTAAACTTCCCCATCTGGGGAATTCCTGATATTCTCTCGGGCACTAGGGACTCACAACTTAATAAGCCAAGCCCTAGATCCTGAGGTTTGTCCTTTATGAAACTTATTTCTGCAATGGCAAAGCTAGGCCTGCATGTAATTATATCTAAGAGTCACCCTCAGAGAGACTCTTTTGTTGCTCAGATGTGGCTTCTCTCTTTAAGCCAACTCTGCAAATAAATGCCCTCCCCTCCCCCACTACGTGGGACATGATTCCCAGGGGTGTAAATCTCCCTGGTAACATGGGACATGACTCCCAGCGTGAGCCTGGTCCTGGCATCATGGGATTGAGAATGCCTTCTGGACCAAAAGGGGGAAAAGAAATGGAACAAAATAAAGTGTCAGTGGCTAACAAATTTCAAATAGTGTTGAGAGGTCATTCTGGAGGTTACTCTTATACTAGCTTTAGCCAGATATTGCAAATTGCCACAGTGTGCCAAGCCCCAACCAACAGTATTCCTGAAAACCCTAGGGAGTGCACTGGACTCTATCTAAGTCTATAAAAGAGTTATTCTTAGTAAGTTTATTTTTTCAGAAACTTAAGGCCTCCAGATTGACCCTATGCCAGAAAAGCCCTGAAACCCAGAGGTACCAGTCTCTCCAAGAACATCAGCCAGTTTCATTCCCCTACCCCATAAGGTCAACACCCCTTTACAACATGAAGTTAAAATGGTCATTGCCCAGATCTCTTTGAAGACTGAGACAAAGATCAAATGAGAGGAAGGAAGCGTAGCTGGGAATTTAGGATTTAACAAATGACTGTGACTTATTATACAGATATTTCTTTTTAGCGTCTAGTGTTTTAGAATAGCCAGAGGAAATGCTTGAAGTTGTTGAACTGTGATCCAGTAGCCTTCATCTTTGATAATGATTGTATAACTATATAGCAAAAAAAAAAAAAAAAAAAAAAGTTGGCTGCCCATGTTTGTATGATCTACTTCTGGGTGTGTTGTTCTGTTCCACTGATCTATGTATCTCTCTCTGACAATACTGCGCTGTCTCAGTTAACCCACATATATCTTAAGTCTTAAAATTGGGTAGAGTGCAATACTAGTGGTTAATCGCGGGGGTATGGGATGTGTGGGATTTCCTTGTTTCTTTTTATTTCTTTTTCTGGAGTAATGTAAATGTTCTAAAAATGATCATGGTGATGAATACACAACTATATGATGATACTGTGAACTACAGATTGCATACTTTGGATGGATTGTATGGTGTGTAAATTTATCTCAATAAAATTGGGATATATAAAAAATATATATTTAAAAATATATAGCCATGACCACTGCCAACACCTGATGTCAACAACTTCTCATCTCACTCCTGAAACATGTCAATTACTGTCACTGGTCTCCCCACATTCAGACCCTCTTTTTTTACAGTCTCTCCGGACAAGGGCTGCCAGAACGCTCTTCAGAAAATGTGGCCTGGATCGCACAGGTCCCCACACAAATCTGTAGTGGCTCTCCACTGCTTACAGATTAAATGCCTCATCCTCACCCTTCCACAACATAGCCACAGCTTTCTGTTCCAATTCTATCAGCCTCTGCACCACATGATTTCCTCTCCACTTCAGCCAGGCAGATCTCCCTATCAATGAAATGTTTCACGTGAACATATACATCTGTAATTTCATTTTCAAGTCTGCTGAATAATATTTTTTATCTTGTGGTGTTTAATCCTAATATTTGAACATTATCTAGAACTTGGTAATCTTCTAAAGTTCAGCAGAAATACTAAGTAAAGGTATTCTATTTAAATGATTAATGTTTTTGCCTAGGTGAAAAAGTAAAGAGAACTGCTTTGCAGATCAAACCCTTTCTGGATTTGGAGCAATTGATCAGCCTTGTGTATGGATGGCTCTCTCATTTCATGTAATCACATTGCATATAGATGCAATTTATCAGAGCTGCCACAAATTATCGCTATGCTTAATTTATTCCAAATCTCATTCTCTATGTATCCAACTGACAAATACTAACCATGGGGAAGGAAAAAAATCTGTATTCAATAAATTGCATTATGATTTGCTATATACCTCATGAAGGTTAGTGGTCTTCAGATAAAGAGTATATTTTTGATTGAACAAAGGGCTTAATCATCATAAGCAACACCATTTCTGCATTATCTTCCCTTTGAAATATTGCAGTTAAATTTTTCAGTTCCAGCAATTACTTACTTGTAAAAAAAAAATTGGCTACCTTTGAGGCTTGCATTAAAGATGATAAAAATTAGCCATCTAAAACCATTTCAGTTTTATGAAAAATAAAACTGAATGCAATGTTTCAGCCTGAAAGCTCAGATGATCTTTAGGGGAAATTAGTAATGTTGCTAATAGTGGTTCTAATTTATAAGACACTAGAAGGAGGCAATCAAAAAGGCAAAAACAAGATAAATAATCCTTAAGATGGAATAATTAAATAAAGATCAGTCATGACAAAATCACAAGATAACATTCCCAGCCTTCAAAGGCAATGTCTTTCTTTTTTTGTTAATTAGAGATTATCTACATTTCATAACATGTAACTATTTAAGAAGCAATGGTGTGTTTTCTGTTGATATAAAAATGGATGCATTTCCAGATGGACTTCTGTGCAACAGGGAAAGTGGTTAAGGTGATAATTTCCATTTCTCTAGGTATAACTTTGATAATCTCCAGGCTTTCTATCATTTTCTTTTTCAAAATTAAACTACATTTAAACAACCAATGCTTCACAGCTCAGACTAGTGCAATATATTTTTTCATTTGGTACAGATATTAAAATACCTGTTTATTTACACATACAACCGAGTATAAATATGAAATGACAAAATGTCACGAAGGGTTCTCCCAGTGCAGGTATATTCTGCCTTCATAATACTCATGCCGGTATTTCAAATCTTATGAAATTGATGTTATATACTCTGAATTTAACAGATGTTGAATGCGCTGCTGTTATCTCATTTACATATACAGATTAGAATGTTTCGCTTTGTTATGAACTTAGCTTGATCTCTTAATTTTGATGATCTAAATTGTTTTTATTAACTTGACAAGGAAAACAAAGTCAATTATTTCACGAAGAAATTCATCCACATAATGTGCATCTATTCATATACAGAGTAAATTTTAATGTATATATTACTTTACTCTCTGTTCTATTATAGAAAATCAGAATGATGTTAGAGCTTTCCTGATTCATATTGCTTTAAAATTCATGCAAATGGGCATAAATACTGGTTTTGCACTTTTGTTTAGCATTTTCATGCATATTTATTTCCATGTAAGTAAATATTTCTCACTTTCAAATTCCTTTTCTTCTTTCTGAGAAATTAACAGGCTGGGAAATCAAACTGTAAGCAAAATAAATTCATAGAGTCTGCTGCTCTTATTTTATTGGGAAATAAAGTATAACCCTTATTTTCCCAGGACATAACAGCCATGAGAAAAAATAAAAAATAAAGGACTTCACTTAAAATGCTTGACTCCAGACAGCCTTCAGTTTTTTCCTAGGATGCCAGCTCTCCTTGAGCCGTCTCCCATCCATCCCGGCCAGAGTGTCCCCCTCCTTGGCAGTTTCCCTTATGCAGTACCTTGATGCTTCATTCTTTTGCATCTTTCATTCCTGTTCCTCAATCATTATTTGATGTCATTCAACACCTCGGGTCCAGGTGTTCCTGTTCTGCAAAGACCCCTGAGTCTTGCGGGTAAAAGGAAAATTTCTAAGTGTGAGAGGTTTCTCAAGCAACCTTTCATTTTCTGGCCTTTTCAAAATCCCAGAGCATATTTTTTCAGTTTTGACTCTATTAAAAAGAACATAGGTGAAATCCCCTCAAGAAGAGCGCTAGACTGCAGCAAAAATTAACTGTGTGACCCTATCCTATCTTAGTCTTTGCCCTCCTGATACTTGCTAAGGTTGGGACTAAGATATCTGGACACATATTTTATCCCTAACAGAATGCTCCCTGCCTTCTAGATAGCACATTTTCTTTCCTCATCTAGAGGGGTTTTTCCTCGTTTTTATTCATTTGAAAGTTTTCATTTTAGGTCTCCTTCACTTATTCTACTGGAGAAACAAGAAGCTCTCTCTATACTTGGTAACTGTGAAAATTGTGCTATACTAAAACTCAAGTTACACCAGCAGTCACTTCCTACTCTCCACTTCTGAGAATCTAATCCTATGGCTTTTCAGGTTTCCAAGTTTTTCTTTAACATCAAAACCACTTACTGAGATTTCTCTGTGAAGAAGATAGCCATCTAATGGGAAGGCAGGAGATACAGGCACATAAATATAAAAAACAAAGCTAGCACAGGCTCTCTTAGGTATCACAGAGCTGATAAAGACAATTAATGTAGATCCTTCCTAGAGGAAAGAGAGGTCAACAAGGACAGAAGTTTTTTTGATGAGTTCTTAGAAAAGTTTGAATTAAATTGGGCTTTGAAGGATAGATCTTAATAAGGTTTAGGTTTAGTGAAGGTTGAATAATGAACATTGAATGAATGAAGGTCATGAAAAGTTTGAGAGAAAAGGTTCTGAGGTAGGAATGCTTATATTTGGGTAACAGAATAACATGAGTTTTGGAATAGAGGATTTGATAAGTAGGAAACAATACAGAAAACATAAAGTGGGGCCCAACACAGAAAGCCTCACATTCCAAGCATTTTTAGACTTTTAGGCCAGAGTATTTTAAAGTGTTTTCCAGTTCCATGGGATTGTAAAAAGTGGTCCTCACAAAATGGTTCCAGGGTCAAAAAAGTTTCGAAAGCACTATTAATCTTCGGATAGTCACAGTGTACGTTAGCACAGTAAAAGCTCTGAGAAGGACTGCAATAAATAAACCCATTAAATATTGTTTATCCAAGAATCTCTCAAGCTTATTTGATCATGGGACCCTTTTTTTATTCACAGACTATTTTCTGTCCTTAGCAAAAATTAGTGTTTTATGGAACAAAGCTATTTTTAGTACCATATGGACTTGGCAGGAATTTGAGGATGGAACTACTGCCCTGTGCAAACCAAGATCTAGAGTGTGGGAGGCATGTATAATCCTGGGACCATTTAACATCACAATTGTTTATTAGCATTTCTTTACAAAAATTCACAGTCTGAATATTACTGAATCAATATACAATTATCAAAAAACTTTCACATACAAATCAATCTGCCTAGGTGCCATGTAGATTGCTTATATGAATAAGATACACTTACAAGTATAAGATGCTACTAAGACAACTTCTTAAATAACTATTATACAAAGAAGAATATAATTTGTGAGATAGGAGTTATCAAGCAAAGTGTAATGGGGTTGAAGAGGTGGCAGAGGAGATGGACTTTCTCAGGAAGAGTATTTGGAGTGAGATTATGGCTCAAGAAGGACCCAAGAGATAAATCAGAGGAAAAGGAGCCTCTAAGAATCAATCCTCACAAAACATAAAATATTTGCTATCTGACCCTTTAAGAAAAAGTTAGCCTATTCCTGGTCTAAAGTAGACCATCACCAATTTTCAGTAAGACCTGAAGCGATTCATTCCACCATTTTGTACCCTTGCTTATCTTGTTTAGAAACCCCAACCCTGAATTTTAACTTGTTTAACCACTGTTATGCAGTTTGGTGCATATTCATATGCTTGGCAGATATCTGGGTATTATAACTTTTGGAGTAAAACTTTACACTGAATTGAAGTGGCTATAATAATTCATTTCCCATTGCTTTGCTATTTCCTTCTACAAGTGCTTTACTGCTGGCTTGTATCCCGAAGGTCCTCTTGGGTACCACAATCATGTTGAAGATGCTCCCATCACTGCCATTCCTCATCCTAAGACTCTGTTAGGATTGAACCACCAGCCTTCTTTCTCTATTTGTAGTTTTCTCTGGAGACTCTATATCAAGGATTGCACAGGGTGATTGGAACGATGCATTACCACAATGTCAGATCAGATCCAAGGCAAATCAAGAATGAAAGAGATTAATGGGCCCAGTACTTACACCACATGATAACCCAGTGATTTGCAGTTTCCATTCAAAGGGGGAAAATCCTTAAGACGGGAAGACTCTGGTGCACTTGTGATAATTTTGCTGTAGGAAAGATTTACTGTTCTGTCTTTTGTCTCTTTTCTGGACAAATGGGGTGGTATGTTACATGCTTGATTTAAGACTAATTAAAATTCTCTGAATTGAGGACTATCTCCCTTTCCTTCACAATTCGTTATAAATAAATTTGCACAAAATCAAGGGCAGGTGCAAATTGATTCAGGCTACTTGTTTCTTTGAAATCAAATAAAATCGCTCCGCCTTCATAGAACTCTGGATAACAGCACTTGTTTCTAATAGTTTTTCCTGGCTGCCAAATTGGAAAAGAAAAATATAGTGCCAGCCTTGTCATTTACCAACAGTGTGACCTCGGCAAAGTTACTACACTTCTCTCAGTTTCTTTACATGGAACATGGAGATAAAAATAGTAGCTTTCTCATAGGCTTGTTGTCAGAATTAAATACAATAACGCATGTAAAGCACTCGACATAATATCTGGCACAGAGTAAGCGCTCAATAAATTTTAGACTAGGACATGCTTTCTTAATTCTTTAAGACATGATATAACAGCAATGACTGAAGTAATTTCCTTTTTCATGTAAAATTCAACCAGGAGAAGGAGGGGACAATGTATCCTTGAAGATTAAGGGAATGGAGCATAATTTATTTGTTTAAGCCAACAAAGTCCAGACTGAAATGACCTTCACCTTCCCTGCCATTACAATGATAGACATTTTTCTTCTGCCTCTTGGTGGTGTAAATAACTGAAAAAGTGTAAAGTATCAGAACATTCATTGCTTTCCATAATTTACAAGAATTTTCAAGACTCAGAGTTTCTTAACATAAAGTTCTTATGACCCAGGAATCCACTGAAGTTCTAAGCAACAATCCCAGTTTATTGTTCATTTTCTGGGGGGAAGTTTCATCATTTAAATGAGATTCTCAAAGTGGTCTTTGATCCATAGATCAAAGGTAAAAGTGTATTAGAATCAGAGACCCAAAAAACTGCCAGGCATATTGGAGTTTTGTGAGTAAATAGCTATAGCCAAGAACATCTCACTTTAAAATAGTGCAATATTTCTTCAGGTGAAACTAATGAAAAATCACTTTGTAATGTGTAAAATGCAACCAAACTGCTTAATAAAATAAATAATTACACATTTGAGGTACTGATGAGCCAGTTAAGTACAGTCAGGTGGCATTTCTGAGGAAGGAAAGCTACTTCATTATAAATTAACAACACTTTACAATAGAAGCTTGACAAACCATGTAATAAAACGTAATCAGTTGAAGCTTTTTAGAAGCTAATGTCAATTTTAAAAAAAATACTCAAATTATTTAATGACTGTGTATTCTATTCAATTAACCATTGCTGCTCTCAATGAGCAGCACCAGGAACTTTTGCTCACATGTCTATCGATTATTTAGTTGGGTTTATGGGAAGCATATCTAGCCTGGTGTGAAAGGGTCCCTTCTTTTCTAACCTGAAGGAAATTCCTTGCTTGGCCTGGGTTGGCACAGGGGTGGGGTAGGTTTGGGGGGATCAGAGAATTGATCTTATTATCCTGCCATACCTGGAAGGCAAAAATTCCCAGCCCTGCTTCTACTGGAATACTGGAGAGAAGATCGGAGAGCAGCTACCACCCTTGAGTCCTGACTGTCCTGGCAATCTTCCCACGACCAAACCCTCTCTAACGGAAGTATACAGAGATATTTCCCGAAGCTGTGCTAGCTCTCCAAAAGGCAATACAGTTGTGGGAGCACAGGCATAAATGCAATCTAATTTAGTCACACTCTTGCACCTTACAAGGGAAGGGTTTATGGCTTAGACCTTCCTAAAGGAGGACGTTCTGCAAACTCCCTTCTCTGTAAACATTTCTTGCCTCAATGCCCTTCTTTTTGTGGTCAGCACGCTCTTTCATGTCTCCCATTTGGGAGCCCGCAGCCCCCTTTTGGAAAGATCTACTATGCTGCACAGGAAGAAGTTCCTCCCCTCTGGTCCCTTCTTGTATTCTGCAAAGCTGAGTGTCAGATGTGCAGGCTTAAGTCCTGTATGTGAGGGTGAAACTGGGTGCTCGGATTCCAGTTCCACTGCCCTATCAGAAAGTGGTGCAGCTGATTGCCTCAGTTTTCCTAAAAAGCAAGCATATCTTGCCATGTTCTATTTATTTTCTCATTATATGAAGAAAGGTTAGCATTCCTGCAATTATGATTTTGACCTTGCCCCTGGCAAAACAGTAACATCACCATTATTGCACTACTAGTATGGGGGAATGTTTTTTTCCCCTTGGTTTATTGTGTCACAAGAAATGGTCTGGTTTCTAAGACCTAAAAATTTCAGGTTGTACATGTTAATAGAATAAAAATTAAAAAAAAACAACAACAGCAAGAACATAAGACTGTACAACACCATGACCCCCTAATGTACACGATGGACTATAGCAAATGCTACAATTATCAAAATGTTCTTTCATGAATTGTAACAAATATACCACACAAATGCAAGGTGTTAATAGTAGAATGGTATATGGGAACTCTGTATTTTATGCCTGACCTTTCTGTAAACTACAACTTCTCTAATTAAAAAAATTTTTTGAAAAAGAAACTGTCACTGTCATAATATACGAGGGGACAAATAGGTTTAAAAGTACTGGTGATTTACTTAAATAGTCTCTGAATTCCAGAGATAGAACTTATTCTAAAACCACCTTACAATATTTTCTAATAAGCTTGCATTTAGAGGCATAAAAGAGTCCAGTTCAATAGGAATTTTTTTTTTTTTTTAATTCAGAAGTCTTGGAAGTAAACCCTTTTCATGTTTTTAAATTTTAATTTTTAGCTTAATAGAAAGCATAATAATAATGTAGCAGGAAGAGCAGTAGTACTGGAGTCAAATACACTTGGATTTAGATACTGGTTTGATGACCAAGTGGCTGTGTGACCATGGTCAGGTTATTCGACATCTCTGGAGTCTCGGTAGTCCCAGTACCACGGTGATAGTAAGTGAGAACAGTAAATTAGAATAGTAAATGAGAGAACTGCTTAAAGTACAGAGCACATGATGTGTATTCAGTTCAATAAATGCCATTTGATTAAATATATTTCCTACTTTTAAAGGCAGTATAAAATCTGCAACAAGAGTACTTTCATTTGGGAAAAATCAAAGCAAAAATAAATTAACAGAAAGGTAGCTTTGAAAGGAGAAAAAAAAAATCATTAAAGGCGGCCTGAGGGGGTGTCAGGGTTGAAGGGCAACAGGACAGACCCATTTCTTTGCCGTGTGGAAGACAAGGGATGGGTGAGGTTTGTGGATTGATAATAAACACTTTGACACATATTCTATTAATGATTGTTAATTCATTATGTGAAAACCTGTATGATAAGTTCCGGCTGGGCTTGGAGAAGGGTGATAAGATTTTTAAGATTATTAAAACTAGTCTTTGCACTCAAATGAACTTACTGTCTGAAGGGAAAAAACAAACTTTGATGCAAATAATATGAAAATGTAAACTGAGGAGAAGAAAGAAGTACTGAGTTTGGAACTCCATAGTTTCTAGGCTCCAAAGCAAAGCACAAGTATTAGCATCTGTGCTTTCAATATGCTACCAAAATTTTGAAAGTTCATTTATGAAAATAGAATTATAAACTGAATTTTATATTTACAACACCTAAATTTATTAAGTATCCAGCATTTTCCCACTTACTTTATTGGTTTTACCTGAGGTATTTTAAAGCAACCCTGGGCATCATTTCATATCATGCTTCAATATGCATCTTGCATATTGAAAATTTCTTACGTAATCACAAAATTAATCATTCCATAATACAATTAAATACTTAGTGCATATTCAAATTTTCCCAATCATCTGCAAGTATAATTTTTATAGTTGGTTTGTTTGAACCAAAGGTCCTGAAATTACATTTGTTGATTTGCTGGATATGGTATAAGAGATTGTTTTTATGTAGTAAATTTCCTCTCCTTCCCCTACCCCGCCCCCCCCCCCTTTTTTTTTTAAGGCTTTTATTCTGACTGTCATTGTCTTGTTGAAGAAATTAGACCAGACGTCCTGCAGGATGTCCCACATTCTGGATTTGTTTGATGGCTTTTTCATGTTTAACACATTCCTTTCTTTCCTGTGATTCATAAACTGAGAGTTAGATCTAAAAGTTTGATTCAATCCAGGCTCAACATTTTTGGTAAGAATGTTTCAGAGGTGGTACTGTGCTACCTCTCACTACTTCATACCTGTAACGCTGGAACTTATCCTTGAAGAATAGGTGGGAGTTTGCTGGATGAAATGAGTGGAAGTTACAGTTCAGGGAGAGGCACAAGGAATCCCCAAAGCAAAGACACATGAGCTGACAATACATGGTGTGCGTGTGTGTGAGTGGAGTGATGTGGTTGATAGAAGATAAGTGATAGAGACAAGCAGTTTTGGTATTCAATGAGAAGAGCTGAATTCCATTCTGTGGAGGTTGTCCGTTGTGTTATAGGCATTATACTGTAGGTAGGCAGGTTGTTAGAATACTGTGATAATAGTGCAGTTGTGACATAATGAAGGCCAAGCCTGAGTTATAGGTAATAGAATATAAAGGAGGGAAGAGAAGTCAAGTGGTTATAAGGTAACACTAGATGTTTATGCACGGAGAGAGGAACCAGAGGGTGGAGGAATCAAGGATGCCTCTTCAATCCTTGTCTGGGCAAGGTGATGAGTCATACCATAAACCAAAGAGAAAAGGCAGGAGAGGAGAGGTTTTTGTGCCATGTGGAATGATGTGCCCACAGCTCTGAAAGTCCTAACGGTGGCCCATGACCCACCTTCACTGTATACTGGCTGGCCCACCCATGACGGCCACACGGGGCACACACACCACCAGCCAGCTTTGTACCACTGAGTCCTATAACTCACCGAGAATCGGGAAAATCAGCCCAATGTTTGTTTAGTAAAATAGCAGATATAAGCAAGCAAATCATCAGCTGTAATATACACTCACACAGAGATAAAATCACCACAAAAAGTCAAGAAAAACATTTTACCTATGTTTGACATAATCAAATAAAATCAAAACAAATAAACAAATTGACCCTAACTGTAGTATCTGATCCTTGAGGCAGGAAACACTTCATGAGGAGAATTTCAGAAAACAAGCCCCAAGACTGAAGTTCTTCAGGCCTGACTTAAACACATTTTACTGCTTATGAGTGAGAAATGACCAATTAGAAAATAGGCAGTTACCACAGGATCCTTTCCCTACTGCCTCCCGTAAATGCAAATGCATACGAACAGCAACACAAAATCAACACAAAACATGTAATGAGTTCCCCTTGTTACCACGTTACAATGTACTAAGCACTGTTGCAGACATGATCTCATTTAATCTTTACAGTGATCACGTGAGCTGTGTTCATATACTCAAACAATGAACTAAAGTTCATGTACTCAAACAATGAACAGAAATGATGCCTTTTCTCCTCACACCTGAGCACCCAGTACACTACTACCAGGCACACAACAGGCATGGAAAATGAACAACTAGTTGAATGAATGAATGAATGGATGAAAAAGAAATTTCCTGAAATGTGCACATATTTTTTACCACATGATGCCACTTCTTAAAAGAGAATACAGTTTCTTTGGTCAGAATGTTAACTTTGGAAATCTTATATTGCTTAAGGAAAATAAAAAAGATTCTTTTCATCTGTAGACAGCTTCACATTATTCTACCAAGGTCATATTTTCCCTTTCCGCATCACTCAGTGCTTCTTTGGTTTTGTATTAGCTTTGTGCTGAAAATTGAAATTGGAATATTAGAACTCAGTCGGGGGGCATGCTAATTTAATTAAATATTAAAAGCCATCTGGTTTTATGTTATGTGGGCAAATTAGAGAATTAATGATTTGGTACACTTTCTTGTTCCTGTCAAGCTACAAGAACATGAAGAATAGCACATTCATACCTAGTCACAAAAGGTGAGATTGAAAAATTAGGTCTGCTTTATTAAAGTGTTTTCATCTAGAGTCTTTTAAGAATAGGGTGACTTACTTATTTATAAATGCTTTAGAAAGCACTGGCTCCTGGATGAATGCGAAAGTACCTGGGAGACCTTTTTATTAGGCATCTCGAGTCAAGGCTTACCTGGGAAAAATAATCCACTTGAGAATCCTGAAGTATTATCTTTTTCTGAAACCAGGTTGGGAGTCAATTGATGTCAATTGACTCTGTAAGCTGATAAACTCCTGTAAAGATTGAGAAATATCTCCTTAGAAATACATAGTGTGCAATGAAGTAATGAGAATGACATATAGCTAATAGAAATGTCTTTCAATCCTTAATAGTCATGCATTGTACTAAAGATTTCCCAGGTTTCTTGGTCCTGTGAGTACACACACACACACACACACACACACAAATATACCAGGCAGTACAATAAGAAATGGATAGTGCTCTTTGCCCCAAGGTCAGACACTAAACTTTCTGTTGTGTCCTCAGATTGTTAGATTTATGATTGCCTCTCTTATTTCAGATCTTTGCCATTTTTCTCCTTTTCTCTTGTCATTTTTTACACTGGCAAACCAAGACTAGGTCTTTGTGAGAGACCATGTGTTCAAGTTGAAGAGGCTGTGGAACTCTGAGTAAATCACTTAACCTCTCTGTTTTTCGGTTTTCTTCTCTGAAACAAAGGAGTTGGACTAAATAATAAGCTTCAGTTATATATTGCTGTATATCAAGCCATTCCAAAACTCTGAGGTTTAAAACAACATTTTATTTGTGACAGTCCTGCAGTCTACACTGTGACCACTCATGTGGTTGTACTCAGTTGTGGGTCAGGTGAGGTTAGGGTTAGGGCACTGGAACATCTGGGCCTCTCCCTGTAATCTCAGGGCCTCCTCTCCAGGTGGCTTATGTTCTCTCCACAAGGTCTTGTAGGCAGAATAGCTGCAGAAAGCATAGACGTTCAGACGTTCTCAAGGCTTAGACCCAGAACTTGCAAAGCAACATGTTTGCCACATTATCCTGATTAAAGCAAGCAACAGACTCATACTAAATTCAAGGAGATGAGACAGTACCAGGTGGTGAACCTGCAGGTTATGGTTCACTGGGGGCCACTAATGTAACAAACTAGCTCTGTAAATTTAGGAAGCATCCTGCTAGTTTAATACCCATATCTTCTACGTGTCATTCTCTCTATTTCTAAAATCATGTCATCAGATAGTTACATTTAAAAAAAAGATCAACATGACAGGTTGAATTATTTGGCTTAGAGGACATGTCATGGTGTTCCCATTCATGAAGGAAACTCCTTTTCAATCCTTTTCCCCATTGCTACAATTGTTTTGGCCTCCCTCAAAAGAATGGAGCAACTTGACTTTTGTAGGTGGATAAAGCTTTGGATAATTTTTAAGTCACAGTCTTCACTTAGCAAAGGGCTGAAGTTCCAGGCATAAGAGCATGTATCTTTCACTTGGCTCAGAAAAAACTCCTTGTTAGAACAAAGGAAAACCTAGAAGGACATACTTAGTTCCCTGAGCAGCAGAGTAACCTTTCTAATTGCATATCTGACTGCCTAGACCAGGGCCCAAAATAGATTTTAATGTCTACTTGGTGATTGATTTCTCACTTCAAAATTTCCTTTGTTTTTGAAGTGAGACTAAAAATATGTTTGCTATATGTGGTAAAAAAAAAAAAAGACATATTCACTTTTATGTTATTGGATATAAGGAAAGTAGAGCAGATATTTTCACCTGAGATAAATCATAGATCTGAGAGTATTTTTTTTTCCTTTAAGATTACTGCCAGCATATGGCTGAATTTGGGGGTTGTCAAGGAAAATGTGAGCAAAACAAGAGCCAATCTGATGTGTTAAAGACAAAAGAATTTAGATGCAACATAAAAATAATGGGAAATTTTTTTTTACATTATTTTAAAGTCCACTGTTATAATTTTTTTTTTTTTTTTACAAAGCTGCAGTGAAGATAATTGGATTAAATCTTCCTTGAGATGCAAAAAGAATTAACTTGTGCTGGTTTATATCTCCTGGACAGGCATATTCCCAGTACACAGGATGGAGAAAAGCCTCTGGAAGTTACTCAAAGCACACACATCATAAAAAGAGATACCACCCCAGACCATCCCTCCACAGGTTTTCAGTAAGAAATAGTTGGCAAGTTATTGGTGAGCTCTTTCAGGGAGCTGCTTACCAATCTCAAAGTCTAGAGCTGTCTGGTCACCAAAACAGCTTCAACATCTCTTTCATGTCTTGATTACTGCATGGATTTTTGCAAAGTGTAGCCCAGAAGCAGCCTCCTATAATGGTGAATTAACCATGAGTTTTTGGAGACTCTTGCTGTGCACATGAGCATCACAAGACATTCCTTTACAACCGTAGTTCTGAAGGCTGAACAGAATTATTAATTTAAGAAGTTAAACCTGCTGCAAGAGAAAAGGTAATCATGCCTGGAGGATTCAGGCTTTAGCTGTAGTGTTTGCTGGAATAAAGCCACCGAACGAAAATGGTTGAGTGGTACACCTGTTAGGCACCGTTTCTCTCCATTTATCCCTTTCTTGCCAACGAGAAACGCCTGAATGCTGCTCCCTCACTCTGGAAATAAAGGGAAAACGTCCATTTACTTAACCGATTTTTATTTTGAACATGTATCAGTTGCTAGGTTTCAGTGGCTGAAAGCATGGGTGTAATCTATCTGGACACTGTGAATTGGGCTAGACTGGAAAATTCTGTAACTTACCTGATAAACAGAGTGCCCATAATGCACTTGTGAAATAACGATTTATCTCATTATTCTTCCCAGTTCCCCTCTGCTCCCTGCTTCCCATTGTTTTGCATTCCTCTCCTACAACCTCTCCTTTTCTTCAAAAGACAGCAGTGTGGCTGAATACTAATGAAGCAATTCTTGGCCATACACCATTCATTTATTTTCAGGCAATTAATTCAACTTTCTAACATCTAGCCAGAATGCTATGCAGGTAATTTGTGGGTCTGCTTAATTTCTCAGGACCCCGTGGTTACCAGCCAGCAAAGCTCATTGTGAAGATGAGATAATCCAGCTGGTAGGCAAGTTTGATTTCCACTGGTAATACCATCCCTTCATTAAAGCCACTGAGTCCCTGAGCTTGGCAGGCTTCTCTTGTTACATACTCTGCTTTCTGATTACAAATGGTTTGCAGCTTCTGCATGTTTTCCTTAAGTGCTCATCCCCCACCCCCACCCCCACCCCCACCCCCAAAGCACAATGGACCTGATGGCATCATTAGCAGTTTCTTCAACGTAAAATTTCACAGGGCTGTGTTGGCCCTTTCGGGTTCTCTTTTGTGTATCTGTGACCATTACAAACTAGGGCTTTCTCTGATCCATTCTGAAAGCATATGGAATATAGCATAAAAGGTGTTTTTGATTTAAAAAATCTGCTCTCAAGAAAGTGCTGTGAGCACCTTCAAGCGGTGGCCTGCAGCTTTCTCTTGTGAAGGAATGAATAAGATTGGTAGGAGATAAAAAAAATATATACATGTGAAATATCTTAGAGTATAATTATGGAGCAACGTATGATTTGTGACAAGAAAATGTCAAAATGTTCTGCTGAGGACAATTAAATGGTGGCATGGAGTGATCAGGAAAGGCTTCTTGAAGAATTTGGCTGGGAAGAAGAGAATCCTTAAAGAGAAGAAATGATTTGAGAAGGGGTGTTGTGGAGGATGAAGGATTCTAAATAATTTAGAAGTTAACACAGGAACTGTAGTCAGAGAGACTGAGTTTGAATTCCAGTTTAGCCATTTACTTGATGTCTGACCTTGGGAAATAATTACTTATTTGGGCCTCAATTTTATCGCTTGTAAAATGGGGATAAATCTATCTCATGATATTGCTGTCAGGATTAACTAGAAATAATGTGGAAAAAGGTATGTAGGACATTCAATAATTTTGAGGTGTTGGAAACAGATATGTTAAAAAAATGGGGAACCCTTGAAGAGTTCTGATTAGAGGAAGGAAATTGATATTTAAAGACAATATTTCAAAAAAGCAGGGGGAAAGCATGGTGGCTGAAGATGAGAAAAAGATGAGAAGTGAAAGTTATTACATAAGGAGAATTAGAAAAACTTGGGGAATGACTGGAAATGAGATGGTAATGATAACGGACAATGTGAGAAAAAGAAGTCAGAGGTGGGGAGATAATGATTATCAAGGTTTGAAGCAAGGTGGTGCTGGTGATGGATTTAATTAGTAAGGGGTTTTAACTTAGGGGCAAAATAAGGAAAATGGAAATATAAGGTGAAGGTGAAAACAGCCAATCTAGATGTCTATGGATTTATTTTAATTTATTTAAAATTCATATACAGAAAAATTCACTCTTTCTGGTATGCAGTTCTATGAATTTTGACAAATGCATAGAGACATGTATCCACCTCCACAATCCCACCTCCAAATTCCCTCGGGCTTCCCCATGCAGTCAACTCCTTCCCCAATTCCTAAACCCTGGCAACCACTGATTGGTTCTCTATCATATAGTTTTCCCTTTTCTGGAATGTCATAAAAATGGAAACACATAGTATGTAGCCTTTTGACTCTGTCTTATATTCATAATGCATAATGCATTTGAGATTCATTCATGACATGTATATCATCAGTTCATTCCCTATTATGGCTAAATAGTTCCACAGTTTGTTTATCCACTCACCGGTTGAAGGATTTGGGGGTTGTTTCCAGTTTTAAATGATTGTAAAAAAGCTGTTGCAAACATTCATATAAACGTTTTGTGTGAACATAGGTTTTCTTTTTTCTCAGGTAAATAATTAAGGGTGGAATTGCTAGGTCATATGGTAATCAAAAGTTACAAAAGAAGCAGTCAAATTGCAAAGTGGCTATCCTCTTTGCATACCCACCAGCAATGAATTAGAGTTCCAATTGTTCTGTGTCCTTATCAGCATTTGTGATTGTCTGTTTTGATTCTGTTAGCCATTAAAGTAGATGTATAGCAGTATCTACTTTATCATGGTTTTAATTTGCATTTCTCTAATGACAAACTATGTTGAGCATTTTTTCAGGTGCTTAATTACCATCTTATAACTTCTTTGGCAAAGTGATTTGAAAATCTTTTCTTCCAGTCCATGGTTTGTCTTTCCATTCCCATAAGAGTCTTTCACAGAGATAAAGATTTTTAATATTGGTGACAACCAAATTATCAATGTTTTTCTTTTATGGATCATGATTTTGGAGACATCTCTAAGAATTATTTGCTTATTCAAAATAAAATTTTTCCCCTAAATTTTCTGTTAAAATTTTCATAGTTTCATATTTTAAATTTAGGTCTAAGATCTATCTGAAATTAATTTTTAGTGTGAAGTGTGAAGTATAGGTTGAGGTGTTTTTGTTTTGTTTTGTTTTGTTTTTTGAATGTCCCATTCTTCCAGCACCACTTATTAAAAAAAAAAAAAAAACACAACAAAAACAAAAACTATCCTTTTTGCCATTGAGTCACCTTAACACACTTGTCAAAAATAATCAACCATAGTTGTGTGGATCTTTCTCTGGACTATTCTTTTCCACTGATCTATGTGTATATCTTTTCATCAATACCACAGAGTCTTGATTACTGTAACCTTAACGTAAGTCTCAAAATCAGATAGTGTGAAGTCTCCAACTTTCAAAATTACTTTTGCTTTTCTTAGTTCTTTGCATTTTTATTACTATTTTAGAAATAGCTTAACAATAATTACAAAAATATCCTGCTGTGATTTTTAATAGGATTGCATTTAATCTATAGGACAATTTTGGGAGAATTGACAAATTAACAATATTGAGTTTTGCAATCCATAAACAAAGTATGTGTAAATATACATACATATATACATGTACATCCATTTATTTCTTTAAATGATTTTTTAGAGTTTTCAGCAAACTGATCCTGAATATATTTTTTTTAGATTCATAGCTATGTATTTCATTTTTTGGTGCTATTTTAAATGTTTTTTTTTTTTTTTTTTGTAATTTCTATTTCCAATTGTTCATTGCTAGCATATAATAGTATACAGAAATACAGTTGTTTTATATTAAACTTGACCCTTTGACCTTGGTAAACTTACCTACTAATTTTAGGAGGCTTTTAATAGATCTTTGGGAATTTTCTACATAAACAATCATGTCTTCTTCAGATAGAGACAGTTTAATTTTTTTCTTTCAAATACATATGCTTTTTATTTATCTTTCTTGTCTTATTACACTGGCAAGTACTACCAATATGGTGTTGAATAGTAGTAGTGAGGATGGTTATCATTGTCTTATTCTAATCTTAGGGGAAAACGTTTAGTCTTACATTGTGAAATATAATGTTGTACATTTTATGCAGATTCAGTTTATCAGGCTACTGAAATTTCCTACTCTTCTGAGTTTGCTGAGAGTGTTTTATTTTTTTAGATCATGAATGGATGCTGCATTTTTGTCAAATGTTTTTACTGCATATATAGAGATGATCATGTGAATTTCTTCTTTAATCTTATAATACGCTGAATTACTTTGATTTTTCAAGTGTTGAACCAAATGTTGAACTTTGTCATGGAGTATTGTCCTTTTTATATACTGGTGGATTCAGTTGTCCTAATATTTTGTTAAAGATTTTTGCACTTATATTCATGAGGAACACTAATTTGTAGTTTTCTTATCTTAGAATGTCTAGTGTTAGAAATCAAGGTAATGCTGGCCTCGCAAGATTAGTTGACAATCATCCCCTTATCTTCTATCTTGGAAGAGATTGCATAGACTTTGTATTCATTCTTCTTTAAATATTTGTTATAATTCTTCCAGCAAAATCATCTGGTCCTGGTCTTTTAATTGTTGTAAGGTTTTTAAGATGGATTTAGGATATTCAGGTTATCTAATTCTTTAATGAGTTTTGGTAGTTTGTGCTTTTCAGAAATTCATCCATTTTATCTAAGTTGTTGAACTCCTAGGATGCATCCCACAAATTTTAATGTGTTGTATTATTTATATATATATATATATATATATATATATATATATAATTGAGATTGTGTGTATGTGTATGTGTGTGTATGTATGTGTATATATATATATATATAATATAAATGTGTGTATATATATAATATATATATATATATATATATATTTGAGGTTGTTCACATACCATACAACCATCCAAAAGATCCAAAGTATACAATCAATTGCCCATGGTACCATCATACAGCTGTGCATCTATCACCACAATTAATTTTTTTTCAAGTTTTAGAACATTTTCATTACTCCAGAAAAGAAATAAAGACAAAAAAGGAGACTCAAATCTTCCTATACCCTTAACCATCCCCCTCCATTATTGATTCATAGTTTTGGTATAGCACATTTGTTACTGTTGTTGAAAGAATGTTGAAATACTACTAACTGCAGTATATAGTTTGCAATAGCTATACATTTTTTTTCTATATGCCTCTCTGTTATTAACTTTTAGTTATAGTGTCATACATTTGTTCTAGTTTGTGAGAGAGATTTCTAATATTTGTATAGTTAATCATGGACATTGTCCACCACAAGATTCACTGTTTTATACATTCCCATCTTTTAACCTCCAACTTTCCTTTTGGTGACATACATGACTCTGAGCTTCCCCTTTCCACCACCTTCGCACACCTTTCAGCACTGTTAGTTATACTCACAACATGCTACCATCACCTGTCCATTTCCAAACATTTAAGTTCACCCTAGTTGAACATTCTGCTCATAATAAGCAAACACTCCCCCTTCTTTAGCCTCATTCTATATCCTGGTAACTTATATTTCATGTCTATGAGTTTACATATTATAATTAGTTCATATCAGTGAGATCCTACAATATTTGCCTTTAAGTGTCTGTCTTATTTTGATATAGTGCCCCTCAAGGTTTCTTCATCAACCCCTTTCTTTTAATATGGTTTAATTCACACACCATACATTCTGTCCTAAGTAAACAATCGTTGGGTCCCTGTATAGTCACGTATTTATGTATTCAGCACCATTGCCACTATCTATATGAGGACATCTTCATTTCTTCCACAAAGAAGGAGGAAGAGTCAAAGAAGGCAGAGAGACAAAACAACAAGAAAAAAGAAAGAGAGAAGAAATAAAACAACAAGAAAAAAACATGACAGCTAGAAAGCAACAAATGGAAAGATAGCATTAACCTTAAAATAGGATAAAGAGTCAGACAACATCACCAATGCCAGGAGTCCCATATCCTTCCCCTATCTCCCCCCCCCCACCATATGAATTTAGCTCTGGTATATTGCCTTTGTTATATTAAAGGAAGCATAATACAATGTTTCCATTAATTATAGTCTCTAGTTTGCATTGATTGTATTTTCCCCCCAATCCCACCCTATTTTTAACAACTTGCAATGTTGACATTCATTTATTCTACCTAATGTAAAAACATATTTGTACCTTTTGTTACAATCATTGAGCACCCTAGGTTTCCGTGAGTTATACAGTCCCAGTCTTTATTGTTTGTCTTTTGTTCTGGTGTCTCACATGCTCCTAACCTTCCTGTTTCAACCATGCTCACAGTCATCTTTGTTCAGTGTACTTACGTTGCTGTGCTACTATCTCCCAAAATTATTTTCCAAAACTCTCACTCCTGTCTTTTCCTTTCTGTCTGCAGTGCTTCCTTTAGCATTTCCTGTAGAGCAGGCATCTTGTTCACAAACTTTGTTATTGTCTGTCTGTCTGAGAATATTTTAAGTTCTCCCTCATATGTGTAGGACAGTTGCCAGATATAGGATTCTTGGTTGGTGGTTTTTCTCTTTCAGTATCTTAAATATATCACCCCACTCCCTTCTTGCCTTTATGGCTTCTATTGAGAAATACGCACATAGTCTTATCAAGCTTCCTTTGTATGTGATAGATCACTTTTCTCTTGCTGCTTTCAGGATTCTCTCTGTCTTTGATGTTTGATAATATGATTATTAAGTGTCTTGGCATGGGCCTATTCAAATTTATTCTGTTTGTGGTATGCTGCACTTCTTGGATCTGTAATTTTATGTCTTTCATAAGAAATGGGAAATTTTCATTGATTATTTCCTCTATTATTGCTTCTGCCCCTTTACCCTTCTCTTCTCCTTTGGGAACACCAATGATATGTGCATTCTGGATTTTCATTTTGTCTTTAAGTTCCCAGAGATGTTGCTCATATTTTTCCATTCTTTTCTGTATCTGTTCTTTTGTGTATAGGCTTTCAGGTGTCTTGTTCTCCAGTTCCTGAGTGTTTTCTTTTGCCTCTTGAGATCTGCTGTTGTATGTTTCCATTGTGTCTTTCATTTCTTGTGCTGTGCCTTTCATTTCCATAGATTCTGCTAGTTGGTTTCTCAAACTTTCATTTTCTATCTTATGCATGCCCAGTGTTTTCATTATACGGTCCATCTCTTTTGCCATATCCTCCCTAAACTTTTTGAATTGACTCAGTATTAGTTGTTTAAGTTCCTGTATCTCAGTTGAAGTGTAAGTTTGTCCTTTTGACTGGGTCATAACTTCATTTCTCTTAGTGTAGGTTGTAGTTTTCTGTTGTCTAGGCATGGTTTCCTTGGTTACCCCAATCAGGTTTTCCCAGACCAAAACAGGCTCCAGACCCAGAAGAAAGAACTATTCAGTATTTGGTTTCCCTGAGGGTGTCTTAGAAAATTGGTACACCCTGTGAAGGCTTGGGTCACTGTGCTTTTCTGCCCAGCAGGTGGCAGCTGTCAGCCTGTAGCCCCAGACTGGTGTAAGGAGGTGTGGCCCGTGGCTGTTTTCCCCCAGGCTCTGGGGTCTGGTTCTGAAAGGAAGGCAGGTAGTAGAGCTGAGCCCCACCCCTTTCCTCTTAGGGAAGATAAAGCCCCTAGGGAGAGGTCATTAGCATTTCAATGGTCTCTGTCTGCCTGTGTTATCTTCACCCTCGTCTCAGTCAGAGAGCTGGGAACTGAAAATGGCTGAGGCTTTCTCCACTGAGCCGAAACAGGAACAGAAAGCCCCCTTCAGGGCCAGTCTGGCTCTCCAAGGTCAGTCTTCACCCAAAGCCTCTGTCTGCTTGTTGGGGATTCATATGGAGCAGTCCACACTTGTTAATTAAAACCTCAGCTGGAGCTCAGCTGTGCTATATTTGCTCACTTGGAGAGAGCTTTCCTCTGGCTCCATGAGGCTTTGCAGCTTGGGCATTGGAGCTCCCTCCCCACCTGGGATCTGCAGTTTTACTTACAGATTTCATTCTGCGATCTTGGGCATTCCTCCCAGTTCAGGTTGGTGTATGAAGAGTGGACAGTCACATTTGTCCCCCTGCAGTTATTCTGGATTATTTACTAGCTGTTCCTGGTTGCTTATTAGTTGTTCCAGAGGGACTAACTAGCTTCCACTCCTCTCTATGCTGCTATCTTAGATCTCTCCTTGATGTGTTATATTTTAATTTTCATTTAGTTCAAAATATTTTCTGATTTCCCTGGACACTTCCTCCTTGATCCATTTAGAGGAGTGCTATTTAATTTCAAAATATGAGGGTGTTTGCCAGTTATCTTTTCATTACTGATTCCTTGTTTCATTCAATTATGGATAGAGAAGATACTTTGTATGATTCCATTTAATATTTGTTAAGATTTGTGTTATGGGTCTGAATATAGTCTTTCTTAGTAAATATTCTATGTGAATTTGAAAATAATGTGTATTATCATGTTGTTGGGTAGAATGTTCTATAAATGTTAATTAGGTCAATGGTTGATAGTGTTCAGATCTTTATACTTGATGATTTTTTCTTTACTTGGGTTCTCTTGATTATTGCAAGGAATGTTGAAGTTTCCATGAATAATTGTGAATTTGTCTATTTCTTCTGGAATTCTATCACTTTTTGCTACATGTATTTTGAAATTCTTTTGGTAAGCATATAAACACTTAGACTTGTTATATTTTTCTTATGGAGTTTTCTCTTTCTTCATTATATAATGTTCCTCTTTATCCCTGGCAATTTTCCTTGCTCTGAAGTTACTTTGTCCGATATTAATATCCACTTCTGTTTCCTTTTAATTAGGGTTTATGTGGTATATCTTTTCCACTTTAAAACTATCTAAAATAATTATATTCACAGAGGTTTCTTGTAGACAGTACATATTTGGGTCTCATTTTTTGTACATTACAATAATCTCTACCTTTTAATTGGTGTGCTTAGCCTATTTATACTTAATGTAATTATCGATGTGGTTTTATGGAGGTAAATTATTTTATTATGTTTTCTTTTTGTCTCTTTTTTGTTTCCCTATTCCCATTTTTCTTCTTTCTTTTGGATTATTTTGACATTTTTGTATTCCATTTTAACTTATGTATTAAATTTTTGCTATTTCTCTCCCCCCTCCCCTGTGTCTTTCTCTTTCCCTTTCTCAAGGTTGCTCTGGGGACTACAGTATACATACCTAGCCTTTCACAGTCTGCTAAGAGTTAGCATTTTATCACTTCAAGTAAAATGTAGATGCATTACAACTATGTAAGATCCTGTATCTTTCTCTCTATGTTACAGTTTTCACATGTATTACATTTACATATGCTGGAAACCCAAACTGGACATGATTATAATTTTTGTTTTCAACTGTTTCCATATTTTAAATAACTTAAGAGGATAAAAATGGACTGTTGTGTTTGCCCAGTTATTTACCATTTCTGTTGCTTTTCGTCCATTTACGAAGTTCCAAGTTTCTCTCTCATATCATTTCCCTTTAGCCTGAAAAACTTCCTTTCACATTTCTTTTTGAGAAGTTCTGCTGGTGATGAATTATATTAGTTTTCTTTCACCTGAGAATGTCTCTATTTTGCCTTCATTCCTGAATGACATTTTCATTGGCTATGGAATTTTGGATTGACAGTTCTTTTCTTTTGGTGCTTTAAAGATGTCATTCTGTGATCATCTGGCCTCAATAAATTCTGATGAGAAATATTAAATACTTGTTTTCCATATACAGATGTTGTTTTTCTCAGGCTGCTTTTTAGAATTTTTCCTTTACCTTTGATTTTCAGCAGCTTGATTATCATGTGGCTGGGAGTGGTTTTCTTTGCGTTTATCCAATTTGGGGTATGCTTATCTTCTGGATGTTGCAAGGTTATATTTTTCACCAATTTTGGAAAATTTTCAGCCATTATTTCCTCAAATAATTTTTTTCTTTCTCCATTTCTTCTAGGACTTCACTTATTCAAGTATTATTCTTTTTTTATGTTATCCACAGGTTCTTGAGGATCAGTTCATTGCTCAAAAAAATTTTTTTTTAATTCTCTGTTTCTTCAGATTTGGTATTTTCTATTTCTCTATCTTCAAATCCATTGGCTTTTCCTGCTGCCATCTCCATTGTGCTATTTTTCCATCTAGTGAATTTTTATTTCAGATGTATTTTTTCAGTTTAAAAATTTGCATGTGGCTTTTTTCTATGATTTCCATTTTCTGGCTGGAAATTTGTAGTTTTACAGTCATTTCAAATGTTTACACTCCAGTGAATCATGACTTTGGTAATTCTGATACCTGGGCCATATAGGAGTTGGTATGTGTTGATTTTCTTTACCCTTGAGAAATTTAGATATTTTTTCTGATTCTTTGTATGTTGGGTAATCCTGGAAATGTTGAATATTATGCTTTGAATCTCTGGGTGCTCCAAAGAATGTTGATTTTTGTTTTTGTTTTATTTTGTTTTGTTTTAGCAGTCAATCAACTCAGTTTGTTCCAGACAACAAGTTCTGTCTTGCATTCTGTGGGTAAAAATTTCAATGTTATTTCAGTTTTTTAAGACTTTGTATATGGTTTGGATCTGTCTCACTGATGCACATCTCAGAGGCTAGTTAAGCATTTAAGTGATGGTTTGTAGAGTTGTTCAGTTATAAAAACTCTTGCTATGCTTTTTTTTTTTTGCTGGTTCTTAAAGTGGAAAAATGTGTTTATTAACATTCAAACTCCCCTCATACAAGGCCATATAAAAATTCGTAGCTTTTTTTGATTATACATAAGTCTATATAGTCTACATAGTTACAATGCTGTATAATATAATTTAGCTTTTCATAATACATGGTTAAAATACATCATTAGTTCTGTTAAACATAAGCACTTATTTTCAAATCCAATACTTTAAATAAACAATTTTCTTCTGTACATAGTTTAGCAGGGCTAATAAGTATAAGATGCTCTTTATTAAAAGGTATATGATTTGAATATCAACAGTTGCTGAAGTTTGTTATTTTTTATACAGTATTTTCTTTTTGCTTTGATCACAACCACATAAAACCCTTAAGGATACTGAAATTCAGGAAGTAAAGTTCAGAGACTTATTACTTTAGCTGCGGAATCAAATTCATACATAACACTGTGGTATTAAAAACCTTAAAAAAAACTTGAAACCTGCACTAGTATGGACTGTTCTATCAGGAAAAGACTACTTGGGAACAGGAGGGAAAAACAGCTTTAAATATACATGTTTTTCTTTGTGGTGCTGATAGGAGGAAAAAGGCATTATAATATAGTACCTTGCTACCTCTCACTAATTTGGAGATATACGAGGAAAACAGATATTACTCAACTCAACAACTATGTAACTTTATGTAGGTGGGAGATGGCTTAGCTCATGCCAGGTGGCAGCAGCTCAGACTTTGTGTGGTCAAACAAAACACTGGCATACGGTGACCTAGGTCTGCAAGCTTTACTAAGGTGTTTTTTTTTTTGTTTTTTTTTTAATGTTTTGGCTATATATTTCACTCCAAAAGGAGACCTGATTTGATGCTTGAGGTACAGCACCTTTCTGTTACTTCTTATTAAAATGAAAGTACACTCCTGAAGATAAATACTGGATCAAAAAAAAAAACGTGTTTCAGTCATTTGATTAAACTGTAGAATACCAAGCAAGTTATTTCTACAGAAATCGCTGAAGGGAGCAAAAAATTCAAATTATGTACCTAAATATTTTAAAGTGAAATAAACAAATTTCCCTCTGAAGGTCAAACTGTATTTGCTATGTTGTAATCCCGTTCACCATTAGGCTGCAGTTGGACCACGACACTATGTTCATTAATTTCATTTTCTGCCTCACTACTTTCGGTGTCTTCATTGTCATCTTCCTTATAGTCTGAAGATTCTGTCATGTTCTGATGTGAATGGGATTCCGATAAAGCTCCAAATGACTGGGTGCTGACAGAAGCCAAAGGCCTAAGTAAAGGGGTATGTTCTGGCACTTCGTTTTCTTCTTGACTACTGTCTGTGTCAGAGTTTGAATCGCCTTGAGAAGGAACAACTTTTTGCTTGCAGACTGGGCAGGTTTTTTTGGTTTTAGTTAGCCAAGGGTCTACACACTTGCAGTGATAAGCATGGGAACAGGGAAGGATTCTGAGCTTGTCTCCATCTTCATATTCATCCAAACAAATGGCACACATATCGTACTCATCTCCTTTCTTGAATTTATGTATAGGAAGTTTCTTAAGTTGATCTTTACGAAGTCTGTTTCTTCTAGCTCTGTGTCTGTCCTGGACAAATTTTGTAATCATGAAAATGACTATCAAGATGACACAGATGCCCACTATGATAAGGAAGGGGATTAGGTAGTATTCCAGAGGAAGACTAAATTCTGGAACTAAAATAATGTGGCCCCCTTTTTCATATGTGAATTCATCTTTCAGGGAATTAGCTGATGATTCACCAATAAAGACAGATGGAATGTCAATTTTCTTCAACACATTAGTGTCGTTGGATCCCATGCTAATGAGGTCATCAGAATCAACATTGTGAACTATGGCTGCTTTGAATCCTGCTCTCTGTGCATTTAAAACCTTTATATCAAAATTGCTATCAAGTCTTCTAATTAATACGATGAAAGCACCAGAAGAATTATTTTTTAGTGGTGGAGGCACTGTAGGTTCACAGGCATTCTCTGGTTTTGAGTTTATCAGAAAACCCTTTAAACCTTCAGCTAGAAGTCTATAACCAAATCTTGCAGGAAGGTCATCAAATGTCTGAGATGCATTTTCAAAATTACATGCTAAAATGTCTGCTTCTACAGGCAGTAGGTTTAAGAATGCAAAGAACTGTACAGTCAAGATGGTGTAGACTTGTGTGGCTGACAACATAAGCATTCCTATGGAGAGCAGCATCTCGTTGGAAAATCACCTGGAAGCCCGGTCCCGGAACACAAACTGGCTCACTCGCCGCGTCGCTGATGGAGAAGCCCCTACCGAGCCTTCATGACTGAATAACCGCACCGACCCCCCGCTATGCTTCTTTTCGCAGGTACAGCTCGGGGGGTGAGCCCAGTACTTGTATCATTTATAACCAGAATTACGAGATCCCCTGCTCCAGCTCTCTCCTCTTCGTGATTTCTTCCATACTCTCTAACTACCAGAGGCTGCTTTTCACAGTTCCACGGACTAGAATTCTAGATGGCTTTAGTTTAAATTTCTAGCCTCTCATGGCAAGAGCAACGAAAGAGCAATTAATACTGTGGACTCTGACTTCACTTTTCATCATGTAGGCTCCCTTTCCCCATTTCCCTGGCCAGCGAGATGGGTTTTTTTCTTGGCCTCTCCCCCTACCCCCACTGCCATTTTGTAGCTACATGACTGGAGGAAAAAGAAGAAAAAGGAATTTATCCCCAAACCTCCAACCTTCTGGAAATAGAAATTTTTCTCTGATTTTTTTGCTGACTACACCTGTTCAATAGTTTCATTTCCCTGGTTGCTCTCAAGTTAAAGCAAAGAGGTAAATGAGAAAAAGTAAAATCCCAGGAAACTCAATACTGTGGTCATTCTCCAAGTTTTGACTTTCCTCCTCTATTTGCCTGTTATTGTTTACTTTTGGAGTCCTCTTGTAGCTGAATGTTACATTCTGTCTATTATTTTTAGTTGTAATCAGAGGGACAGAGAGGCTGAAGTGAGCTAACTCCATCTTGGTCAGCACTAGAAGTCATATGGGATCATTTTCCTTTTCCCTAAATGTTCTTTCAAGGTCTAATTATACAATCCCAGAAAATATTTGAATTACCAGTGCTACCCAGTTAGACCAAAATATATATACATGGATTTCATTTAACTTGAATTCAGCTTCCTTCAGTCAAGGGTTTCTTTCAATTGCGCAAACACTAGCAAAGAATCATTGAATTCCCCTACTAAATTTAATCAAGTGCTTCTTGAGTATGAAAATAAGATCATCATTATGGAAAGAGACAAATGAAATGAATCCGTGCCACCTAAGTTCTGTCCACTAGGCAAAAAATAAGGATCCTAAGGACATTTTCAGAATCAATTGAATTCTGAGGTTGAAAACATTAAAACTGCAACATATGAAAACTTATAAAAAATGACACACTTCTTCCAGACTGTAGAATCAACAAGAATTTAATAAAGTTAATCAAATAATCGTAGTTCAATTGCACATAAATTTGAATTGTTTTCCCATTAAAGAGTGCTTGTCTGTAAATTATTGCAGGGAAAGCTATTTTCAAGTTAATGTTTCAACCATTAGAAAATACAAAGGGCACTTTCATTAATTAGACACAGCTCTTTTTCTTCCTAGTTTATCATTACCTTTGCTAGGTAGAATCAGTTTAGTACTCAAATTTATTGACATGTGTGATTCTATGACACTATTTGTTTAGAGTTCATCATATACCTGGTGGAATAAACTCATTAAGTATAAATGAATAGTTATGTAGTCATCATCTAAAATGAGTCAGTGCTGTTCTCCAGAGTCATTATAATGAATGTGAACACAGCTGGAATAAAAGTCCCTGTGAAGGTTACAGGCTTATTCTGAAATATTTAAGCCTGAAGCTTTCTACCTATTTTTTGAAAGCAACCTTGTTCAGGAAAAAGAACCTGACCTCCCACTGAGGAACGCTGTTACATGCATTTACTTGCCACCTTATCAAAGCTACCAATACTCTGCTGTAGCATCTTATAGATTATGGCTACATAATTACCTGACTTTTTTTGTTTGATGCATTCTCTGTATTTAAGAAAGCATTCTGGAGAAGAATGGCCTTTGTGAGTTCTAATAGCTGCTAAACAACTGATATTTTCATGGTACACGATTCCCCTATCTTTGTCCCTCTTCCTGATTTTCCACCATTCCCCTAAGAATGGGGATGGGTGTAGAACACAAAAGAGTGAATCTCACCTTTTTGCTTTTTAGATTTTGCAGGTCTCATGGGACCTTGGTACTACAAATATTTTTAGTGTCAAAGGGCATAAATGTGTATGTGTGATTAAAGGTAGAGGGACTCATGAGAATAAGTGTTCCAAAACTCTACTCTAGAATTATGCAAATACAAACAACATGCCAGAACCTTACTTTTAACTGTCACCATTATGTTGTTATGGCATGTGTGCTATACCAATTAAATTATTGCTCAGAATGGTTTGTAAAATCAATAATAAAAGGAATTGTACTTTATCAGTGCACAAAACACTTCCAGGATTTGATAGCGGATTAGCCGGTTTCACATCTAACACCACTGAGAAAATATCAGGAGAGAGAAAAGAGTGAAACAGCTGATTTGGTGTTGCTGTTATATTTTATATAACTCTACCATGCAGGCTAAACCCCTGGTTGTAAGGATGATGAAATGAAGTGGCTTGAAAGAGTCCACGGGATAGAAGATTACTTCTCCTAACCCCTCTTCGCCTACTTCTCAAGTTACCTGACAAATTTTCAGATCATTTTTAGAATGAAGTGGCAATCATATACATTTAGTCTGGTGGAAACATTGTCAAGGTGTGATGTTTCTTTTAGATAATACTTTCCTGTTTTATACTATGAAAATTGCATCAAGCAATTGAATGGTTTATACACTTTGAAACATCAGTAGATATTAAATATTATTTATTAAAATGATAATAATTCATTAGACATAAAAAAAGTAAATGAACCAACATGAAATTAAATGCAATAATTATGTCTATTAATGAAAAAAGTTCAAGATGGGAGAGGAGGATTATATTCTATAATCAATTTTTTCTTTTATTAAAAGATCACTATGTAGTGTTAAAAATATTCACTCCCATTTGAGCTTTTATTCTCTGTATCCTTTCTCCTTTTCTTGTTCTTTCCTTCCTTCTTTATTCTTCCCTTTTCCCACTCTCCAACTGCCTCATCTGTATTGTCAAATAAAGCTGCTGATTATCGCCTCTGTTCTTCCCCTAAGCTTTAGCCATGATGCTCTTGCCTTCCCTGCAGGGGTAAAAACTGCACCGATTATCCCTCTAAATATTCAAATACATGATAAGACATGGTCTTAGTGAGCTAAGTACTGGGTCTGTTCCCTAAAATATTAAAACAAAAAATAAGAGAAACTTCTACTATTAACAGTCAGGAGGTAATAGTAAAATAGCAGATAGAGGGCATTTAACTGACCTTTGTTTTACTCATTCATTCATTCAATAAATATATATGTTGGAAGCACTATGTGCTTAGCAAGTACAAGGTACTGGGAATATGAAGAGGAATAAGGTTCTTAGGGAGATTACTATCCATTTGATATTTCATTTTTCTTTGAAAAATTAGGAGAAACTTAAGAACAAACAAGTCAAAAGTAATGTGATGGTTAATTTCATGTGTGAATTTGGCTAGGTTGTTGTGTCCAGCAAGCATTGGCATGATTGTTACTGTGAAAATATTTTGTAGATGGATTCACACCATTAGTTAGTTGGTTGCATCTGGCTGATTGCATCTACAATCAACAAAGGAGACTGCACTCCACAATGAGGGGATTCTCCTCTTCAAATCAGTTGGAGGTTTTAAAGCAGAAGTGAGCATTTCAGAAGTCAGAAGGAAACATTTCTATCTCTACATCAGCCAGCCAACTTCTTCTGGGGAATTCAACTTCACCTTCATTGAGTTTCCAACTTGCTGTCTGCCCTACGAAGCTTGGACTTGTCAATCCTCGTGGTCGTAGGAGCCAATTCCTACACTAAATCTCTTAATATTTACATATATCTATGTCTACATCTATATCTATCATATATATCTACATCTACATCTGTCATCTATAGTTACATCTATCATCAATATCATCTCCTCTTGGTTCTGTTTTTCTCAAGAACCTTGACTAATAGCCTGAAGTTAGATCAGTGTGGTTTTCAAAAAGAAATGTCTGTCTGGTCTCTCCATAACATTTGTTCAGATGCTGGGGAAGAAGTGTGGATGAGGGATAGAGCCCTTGGCACTGGAATCACACTGCTAGGTCCTGGCTTCATCATTTACCATCCACAAGATTGTAAGATTCACGAGCTCAGGGATTTTTGTCTAGTTCATTTTCTGATTTAGCATAAGAGCCTGAAATAGCAGGTATTGAATAAATATTTGTGAAATGAATATTTGATGAATGAACTCCAAAATTGTCTAACTTAACCTCTCTTCCTCAGTTTTCTCATCTTTAAAAAAAGCTAATAATAATAACTGTTTAGTATGATTCTGAGCATTAAATGAGGATGTAAAGCTTAGAACAGTGTGTGGCACAGAATAAAGGCTATGAATTGCTCCATAGCCATTCAAGTATTCACTGTGCATATACTTCATGTCAGCTGTGCTATGGACAATGAATACAAGAAAATGAAGCAAATGAACATGCATGGTCCCTGCTTCCTAGGAGGAGCAAGGGTGCATAGACATTAACCACATAAGTATAATGTCAAATTGTAATGAGGGCCAGGAAGGAAAAGAACAGCAAGGAGGACCTAACTTGAATTGTGAGTTAGGGAAGGCATCATTGAGAACTGATGTTTAAACTGATATCCCAAGTCTGAGAAGAAATGAGTCCAGAGTAGGTGAGGGAAGTGCTCCATAGACCAAAGGAATAGGGATGCATGGGTGGAGGTTCCAAAACAGTAAAGAGATTGGTGCACTCAAAGAGGAGGAGAAAGTAGAAATAAAAGTGGACAGTGTAGCAGAAGCAGAGTGAGCATGGGCAAGGGATGACTTGGATATGGAGGCAGAAGCCAGATCATGCTAAGCCTGGAGAACAAGCAACAGGGTTTAATATTATCTTCAATGCAATGGGAAGGCATTCAAAGATTGAAGCAGGGTAGTGATGTCACCCATTCATGCAGAAAAAATGGAAAAAAGGAAGGAGCTGTAGTGGTCAAGGCAAAAATAGTAGTGGTTTTAACTATCTGGTGTCAGTGGTGATGGAGAGAAGTGGATAGATGTAAGAAATCTTTTGGGGCATGAATTGATAAGACATTTATTAAGCATACCATAAATGCTATTTGTGTTGACCAAGTGCTGTGCCAAACAAGTTACATATATGGTTTAATTTAATTCTCACCACAACCCAGTAATCTAATATTTTATTATTCTCATTTTACAGATGAATCTGAATCACAGGGACATGATTCCAACATAGTTCCATCAGATTCTGACGAATAGGCGCAACAGTTAGCTAGCTAAACATCATATTGCTCACTCTTCCTTGACTCTTGGCAGTTAAATCTTGACATTATATGTCGTATTTGGGAGGATACATACATCCAAAGATATATACATCCAATGTATCACAAAGGTACATATATCCAAATGGAAGAAATTGAAGATGAGCTACACTTACTAAATCACTCATTATTCAACCCCAGCAAACAATGATGCCAAGGTTTTTGTTTAAAGTCAGACCATCAAAGAGGGTTTGGGGTAAGAGTGTAAAGCGAGATAAAGTGAGCAGGTCCTTGCAGATGCGTAAGTGGTGGCATCCACAAAAATTCCTCAAGGGGCTGACATAAAACATCAGGTCCCTTTGATAGGGCACCTGCTACTTTGTCCATGTGTGAAGTTGGTGCTTTTTAAAATGCTTAGCCAGGCTATTCATATATTCTTAGGACCTAGCCATAGGAGATATTTAATAGATGTTTAATGAATGAATGAGTGAGTGAATAAATTATTAAATAAAACAAATGAGTGAGGAATTCTACACAGTGTTATATATTTGAATAAAAAGAGATCATCAGCTGATGGGGACATGGCAAAACTAGTGAATCAGTGGGCATCCAGCCCAGCTGCTTACATTGCTCTCCTCTCTAGAGAAGTACCTTGAGCCCAAAAAGAGCTCCAGGTCTTTAGACTACTTTTATTATTTGTGTAATGACTGATGCACAGAGATATAAAAGTCCTGCCCCTTGCCTCAAAGGGGGACCAACTCTGTGGTGCAGTCGAGCTCCAGAGCCTGCCCGTGGGATTGGACTGAAGCTAGTCTCCATCTGATACCAGATACGTGCTTAACTTTTTTCCTATGCCCTATCCTGCTTCTCTCACTTCGCTTCTTCTGTGAGGAAACTCTCAACAAATCACTTGAACACTTACGGAACCCCAAGATAGACACCTACTTCCCTCAAAAATGACTTTCTATAGTAGCAATCTCCAAACCTATATCATAAAAATTAACTGTGAGCATGAACATGCTATATATTCATTTATTTATAAATTACATACATGTGTTCCTGTACTAATGTATTATGTATTATGATATAGACTCCTGGTGACCTTCCAATACCTGGTCTCCTCTTATATCACATTAATAGCTAATTTAGCTGGGACCATGGCTACCCGGACAAAGACTGCTCTGTTCTGCCTCCACTGCAGCTATGTCTGGCCATATGACCCAATTGTGGTCAATGGGATACAAGCAGAAGTGTCTGGGGAATTCTGGAAGTCGTCCTGAAGAGAGACATAGCATTTGCCTACTGACTTTCACATTTCTTTAGCTTTCAGTTTGGACCACACTCTAGGGATGATATAATGAGAGTTGGCAAGACTTGCTTTGCTGAGGACTTTGCAAAGCAGAACCCACATACAGGCCTTGATTGCGTATCTCCAACTTTCATAGGAGAGAGAAAGACTCCTATATTGTTAAGGCTATCACTGTTTTTTGCCCTCTGTTGTTGTTATTAGCAGCCAAACTTAATCATACTTCCTTTACTTCACTGACTCCAAGGTGCAGTTGTTTCAGATTTTAACATCTCTGAAATTTGGACACTTCTTACAATTAATGACATCTTGCAATCACAACTGCTGTTTTCTTTTCTTTCTTAGAAGAACATATAATACTGTGTATTTTAGTTGATGGCAATTTATATTTGGTGAAATAAGGTAGAACATTTTAGCATGTCATACCAAACATTATAAAATATTCACAAAAACTAAAATAAAGAAATTTTGATGTAGAGATTAAATAAATATTTTAAATGTTTTAATTTAAAATTTATTAATAGCATAAAACTTCTTAGCCCTCATAATATATTTAGAGAAAACAATGTGGCTGAATAGGTTTCATTATATTTAAAATTTTTGAATTCTTTAATGAGTCATGGGTCATGTGAATACAGTTTTAAGTATTTGGTATTATTTTGTCATATTTGAGAAAGATACCCCACAAAGCTATATACATCTAAACAGAAGTTCAAGATGGGCCACACTTTCTAAATCATGGTACTTATTAATCAATCCCAACCAACAGTGATGCCTAGATTTTCATTTAAAGTCAGCTGTACATCTTCATCTTCCCTTATGTCCATCAGCTGTTTTCGTAAACTAAACAGGAGTTGCATTTTTTCATTTGTTTAAAGCTCCATGTAATTCTATTTAGAAGGTTTTTTTTTTTTCTTGAAGTTCAGAAATTTGCTCCAAGAGTTTTAAATATGCAGATATGGAAGTTTTTATGAGAGACATAATTACATTGCTATTGTTAACGAAAACACAATCCATGAAAATATTTCTAGACATCCATTTTAGATAGGCCAACTTCACAACCAAATATCTTTTGCAAAGCAGTTACATTTTCACTTGTTGGCTGCCTTCCGGTCTGATTTGGTGAGGTTGTCATTGCTTTCCCCTTGTAAGATGGCTAAAAGCTTTTATCAGAAATCAGAGAAGAATTAGCTCTGCCATTTTCTTGTGTTTTAAATCCTATATGCAATCTGTGTGTGTGTGTGTCTGTGTGTGTGTGTGTGTGTATGCACACACTCTTAGGAATCATTTAAAACCACTTGTCCATTCTGTGAAGGTTATTTTAATTAAAACAAATTAATTCACACAACTATATTCTTAAATAAGGACACATATTTCAATTCCCAGCAATATGAGCAAGGGAGCAAACTGTAGTCCACCCTTATAATTGTGGTTTTCCATGCTACATACCTGAATTTTAACCTCTGACAAAAAGGCCAGTTAAGAGTCTATCTGAACATTAAATATTAGTAAAGTCAACTTCCTTTCTTGTTTTGAGATAGAAAAATTAACTATTAATGAGTTCTAAAATTTTCTTGCCACCTACTACTGGATCGATTGCCTAGCATACCGGTTAAGGCTCAAGACACTACGTTGGAAACCTGGTTTATAAGATAAATTCCTTAGGCTTTCATTCCTGGCCTTACCCAATTTGCTTGCCACTCATCTCTACCCATTTATTCTTCATTTCTCCCTTTCTTAAAACTCCAGATAGCTTTAACTCACCTCATTATTCATTGCAGGGCTTCTCAACCTTTAAGGTACGTTCAAATCACCTGGGGATCTTGGTGAAATGAAGATTCTGAATCAGTAGGTCTGGGGTGGGGCCTTAGATCCTGCATCTCTGAGGTTCCCAGGTGAATCTCATGCTTCTGGTCCATGATCTACTTTGAGTAGAAAGGAAAGAGGGGAGAAAATACTGTTAGGAAAGAATTTTACTAATTCCTTGATCATGGGCAAGCCATACCTTGAATATCGGGTTCTTTTTTTAATTAAATTCAGTTTTATTGAAATATATTCACATACCATACAGTCATCCATGGTGTACAATCAACTGTCCACAGTACCATCATATAGGTATGCACTCATCACCCCAATCTATTTTTGAACATTCTCCTTACATCAGAAAGAATCAGAATAAGAATAAAAAATAAAAGTAAAAAAGGACACCCAAATCATCCCCCCACCCATTCCACCCTATTTTTCATTTAGTTTTTGTCCCCATTTTTCTACTCATCCATCCATACACTAGATAAGGGGAATGCAATCCACAAGGTTTTCACAATCACACTGTCACCCCTTTTAAGCTACATTGTTATACAATCGTCTTCACGAGTCCAGACTACTGGGTTGGAGTTTGATAGTTTCAGGTATTTATTTCTAGCTATTCCAATACATTAAAACCTAAAAGGTGTTATCTATATAGTGCATAAGAACGTCCACCAGAGTGACCTCTTGCCTCCATTTGAGCATCAGGTTCTTAATATATCAGTACCTATGATACAGTGTCTATTCATCCACTCATTTTCTTAAAATATTTCTTTAAAAAATTCATGATAACTGTGCATCATAAAAAAAGGAATCTAGAAAGCTCTACAGTGAACTATATTTCTTTGTCCATTCTGACCCTCCTTTACCTACCAAAACATCTCTTGCTGCGAGTTTTCATGTATCTTTCTATATCAGTAAGCTATTGATAGATGACAAATCATTCCAACCTCAGTCATTTAAAAGAGTAATTATTTACTGTTTGATGAGCCACTTGGGCAGTTTTCTAGTCTCATGTGGTGGGGGTGGGGGAGTTGGCTGGTGATGGCTGGTCTTTGAGAGACAGCTAGGATGACTTGGGCCACTAAAGTGGTCTCTCAGCCTCCAACGGGCTAATCGAGAGTGGCAATGACAGGCTTCTGAGAGAAAGAGAACAGAAGCACAAAAGGTCTCGTGAGGTCCAGGCTCTGACCTGGCAAACTACTACTTCTGGCACATTCTAATAGTTAAGGCTGCTGAGAGTCAAGGGGTGAGGAAATAGATTTCACTGCTTGATGGGGGGAGATGCAAAGTCACTTTGCAGAGGGCAAGGATACAGAATGTGTAAGAAGAGAAAATATCAGTGAGTTTAATCAAGAGAAAACATCAAAAATAGAAAAACAAAACAGGCATTAGAAATTAGAAATAACTGCAGATGTAAGGATTAAATAAATTATAAAAACATGTTTTGATTGCATTTATGCTAATATACTTGGAAACTTGGATGAAATGGGTAAATTTCCAGGAAAACATAAGTAATGAAATGTCATAGCACCAAGAAAGAAATTACAAAAGTGATTCAGAAGATCCTCATTTAAAAGGTGCTAGGTCCAGACAGTTACAGAGTAAAATCTTTTAAACCTTCAAGGATCATATTATTCTCATGCAACTTTACGTTCCTGACTCTAAGAATCAAACCTTTCCACAATTCTTTGGAACAAAATTTGGGAAATGTTATATAACATTTAATGGATACATTTAATGTGGTATTATTCAAATTTTTCTTTAAAAGATTATGTTAAAGTAATAGTGTACTTTGCAATGAGTTAAGTCCTAAAAGCAAGCTAATAGGCTATTTAAACACTTGCTTAATAGATGAGCTTCAACAAATAACTTATGCCCTTCGATGAGCATACTTCATGGCCATAACCTTTAAACTTACCAACACAAAAGAAACTTTAAGGAAATATGATTCATTTTTAAAAAATAGACTTTACTTTTTAGAGCATTTTTAGGGTTGACAGGAAACTTATAGAAAAAGCAAAGTTCTTATCTACTCCCCAGTCCTCTGCCTCACATGGTTCCTCCTATTATTAACATCTTATGTTAGTGTAGTACAGGTGTTACAATTGATGAACCAACATTGATACATTATTATTACTAAGGCCCATAGTTTATATTAAGGTTATAAAGTTATATTGGTTTTGACAAATGCATAATGTCATACATACACCATTAGAATCTCATACAGTATAATTGTCACTTAATGCATAATTTTCTCCCAATAGACTGGAAGCCTCCTAGGTCAGGAATTGTGCCCTCTGTTCCTATTTTACCTGCCATAATGGGGAAAATAAAATTCAGTTAAATAGAAGATGATGATATATGCTATCGAGAGAATGAATGTCAGAGGCAGTATAGCCTAGTGAATGAAAGCCCAAGATATTTAGTCCCCAAACCTTGGTTTTGAATTCCAGCTCTGCAACTTGAGAGCTGTGGGATCTTGAACAAATGAGTTAACTTCTAAGCTTTAGTTATTCATTATTAAAATGTGTACGATAATAACCTAAAGAGAAGGTATTAAAACAAGGATTATAAGATACATGTAAAGCATTTGGTACAATGTTGAGCACATGGTAATTACTCAATATTGTATCTTTTGATCCCTAGATCATACATTCTCACCAGACAGGACTTTCCATGAGGTCAGGGAGTTTGCTTTGTTCATTGTTTTATCACTTGTACTTAGAATAGCAGTTAGCACACAGTGAGCATTAAATAAATATCTGCTGAATAAATGAATGAATTTCCTGCGTTTGCTAAACATAATTTGCTTCGTCTGTCTTAAAATAATTCAGTGGCAAAGTGTTTTCATTATTGTAACACTGAACAAGATTTTATTTCTTCTATTGTTAATAAAAGAATGGTTTAAAAGGATTTGATAAGTACACATTTATCATTTATATGTGCTATTTCTTTAGTTCTAGTGGCAGTTTTTCTCATTTGGTGTCAAAAAGAAAATATGTGATGGGGAAATTTTTCTATCAATATTTTGTAGTAATAAAATAAGCTGAATGAAATACAGTGGAGACTGACAGAAAAAAAAATATAGCCCAGCATCTGGGTATTATGATTAATTTTTTAAACACAAATTTGTTCATTAAGTGTGTGCCTGCATTCATCCTCCATCACTTCATTTTAATAGAGTTTTAGAGACAGAAATAATTATTTCACCAAAAATATAAACTAGTGCAGGATTTATACTAGTTTTAAAAAGGCACAAGCCATCATTTGTTTGCAATTGTTATCAAATTCCTTTTATTTAATGGTCATTTGAAAAGCTCCCCTCCCTGTCCCCATTCATTGGGCATGAATGTTAATGTGTCCATCCACGGAGAGCAACGATCAATTTAGTAGTTAATGATTATTGTTTCATTTCACAGTGTTTACATTTTCCTTCAGCTTCTCCTGATGTGGTATTGTATGATTTATGGAAGAAGTCACCATTCTCTCAGCATTGTGGCATATGTGAGCATCTCTTTGCCTATTCTTAGTGGAGGCATTCAGTTAGAATGTAACAGAGAAACAACAACTAGAAATATCTTTCCCCACCCCAGTGAACACAAAAAATTAATCTCAGAGAGTCTGTATTGAACCTGACACTGTGTGCAATGCAAATATGGCACAAAGTCTATCTTTACATTTATTTGCAAATGTGTACAGATATGCTTCATATAAATTAATCCTCCATTTCATTATAAGGAAGGAATTACGTCTATGGTCAAAGGGTGGGGGGGGAGAGCTAATCTGATTTAGCGCAGCATGTGAAAAATTAATTGAAAGTCAGAACTCCATAGTGTTTATTATAAAGTAATTTCACACCAGCTCAGGATAAGCATGGTATCGGGTGACAATAGGTCATCACCATGTTAATTGAAAGACAGCATGCTTTGTAAAGAGGGAGAGAGAAAGAGAAGGGGAGAGAGAGACAGATTGATTAGGAGACTCGGATGTAATATATGAGTTGGTGGTGGTTTGGGACAAAGGGGGACAAAGGACAGGATCCCATAGAGAAAGAGAGTCTCTTACAAAATCAAGTGGCTATATTTGGATACCCTAGGAGATCCTGTGTCTGGTGACATGAAGGTCTGAAATATTTTGAGATCTCTTTAGTCTGAAATGTATTCTAGTTGCTGCCCCTTTCTGAGTCAGCTGTCTTCTAACTGAAGATGCTGATGACATGGTCTTTGGAGATGATGATGGACCAGTAGAGCAAAGGAAGAGCCCAGGCCTTTAGCAAGGTGCTTCAAGTTCTCCTCATCTTCTGTTCTCTGAGGATGCAGCTTGGCTTTCAGAAAATCTGAAATATCACCTGGGAGGATTAGGGCAATCAACATTAGTGGTAAAGTGAGGGCAATTTTTTGTTCACCCACATCAGGGTTAATAAAGTCAATATCAGCACACAAGTATCAGAAATAACCTGTCATTGTGACATTGTGCTGAATGAGCAGCCAAGTCAGGCTCATCCTTTTAGCCAAGTGCAGAATCCACTGAACATCTATCTCTACAGCAACTGGTCCCCCACTGGACCTCGGCAATGCCAGCCATGAGCTGAGGACCTGAGACTTCAGGCATCCCTGCAGCAATTGAAGTGGGGAAGCACCTCTTCCTGCTGTATGTACATAATAGGGTGAGGTGGTAAAGAAGTTTTATGGCCAGCAAATCATGGCACAGGTTCCTGGGGTTGACAGACCACATAAGATGTATTGCCAGGAAGAGCTCTTTATTATTAACAGCAATCATTTTGATGTCTGGGCTAAAAGCTCCTCATGATTTAAATAACCATCTCTATAATAGCTGGAAAAAAAATGGACTGATGTAACATATATTTAATCAAGCTGGGAATTGACTCAAGGTAATCAAATTCACAGAAGCTGATGGGAGAGAAACTGTACCTGTGGGGTGTGAGTGGTGTGTAGGGAAGTTGTGTATGGGCAGGAGGGTGGTAGTGGCTGAAGCAAGAGGAAACCAGTGACTTTTACGTATAGGAGAAGAAATCATCTTTTAGAATTCCTCAACTCTCTGTAGTATGAACTGATTAGTGTGACCTTTCGGTCTACCCTTTCTTGCGGAAAGTTTGCAACCCAGGCTGACACAAGCTGTTGTAATATGTTAATTTTGACCTGGCTCTGTCAGAAATACTAACCATGATCTCTAAGACATTTTGCTAAGAAATATAGTTTTTTCAGACATAGCTGTCAGTTATGAATCCCAATTGTGTTAACCTTTCTAATGAAGATCAAAATTTAAAAAGAAAAAAAAAAAAAGAAAAAAAAGAAAGAAACCAAGGAAAGAAAAAGTATAGGGAAAGTGAACCACCACAGAGGTTGTTAACTGTGAGCTGAGCTTTCCAAAGATAGTCCTTTCTCTGGCATTCTTTCAGCAAGCTTTGTTCCTTGGCAGAGTGTGGTGGGGGGTCAACTGGAAGTTATCCGGAAAAAATTGAGTGGAGATGAAGTCAGAGAGAATGGGATGAGTTTGGAATCTTCCCTCAAGGATCTACGTGTAATTTTAGAGGATGGAAGGAAATAGGGAAAACAGGTCTGTCCCAGCAGAGAATGTTCTGTGACACTGGGTCAATATCTATTTATTCCAAGCTGTGGATCACAAGCTTCAATGTCTACCAAGGCCATTCAGGTATTAGAAATGAGTGAAATAGTGAAGTAGGGGCTGCTGGCGGTTGTGGTGAACTGGGAAAAGGGGCAGTGGCTCCTTGGGTCCAGCTGATGGTTGCTGTATGGACACATGGGCCAACTGTGGTGAAGTTCTGGCTCTTCAAGAGGAGAGAGAAAATATATATCTTTTTTATGTGAAATGACCCAATTTCTAAATGTAGGCAACTAATTCAAATGTCTGAAACTACCCTGTGGACCTCACAAAGCCTGCCTGTGAGCGAGATACAGATTTACGCTCATAGTTTGCCGTTGTGATTTACTCCTGCCCCTCCCAAACTCCTCTGCAATTTACTTGCTGACAGATAGTTTCCCTCCATCGGTACCTGTGTTTGCAGAATTAGTGCTTTTTGTTTTGGTTTTCTTTTAAGTTTAACAGCTAAAATGAGGTTTTGTTTCTTATTGTTGTTTTTGGCTTTCTTATCAGTGACTTTCAATTCTCTAGCAAAGGAAAATAAAATATGGACTCTGCCACCCACATAATTGAAAAGTGTTGCACAGAAATTCATTTCACAAAATTTCAATGTTGTATCTTTTTAATCTTGCTTTGGAGCAGGAATTCTTAAACTTGAATTTACTCATGAACTTCAGTTGATCTGTAAACCCTTTAAAATTGCGCACAAAATTTTGTGTGCCAATATACGTGTACACTTTTTGGAGGGATAGAGTCTGTGGCTTTCATTAACTTCTAAAAGAAGTCCATATCTCCCCATAAAAGATTAGAGCCCACTGCTCTAGAACTTTTTAATAGCCTTGAAATAACTATTCATGCTTCAGAAAAAAAAAATGCATTTTCTCTGTTTAAACTGTTATCACTTGAGGTTCACAGTTAAGAAAATAAAAATGAGCAAGGAGTTCTTTTGTCATTCCCATAGCATAAAATCTAGAATCATACATTTGATGAATGTGTCTGGTCATTAAGTCAATCGTTGGTAAGCTATTTCTAAGCAGATGAAATCAGTTTCCTAGAAATGGAAAACAGATATATAGGAAACTAAAATATGTTCTAAATTCTTTTCATTGCTGGAGAGGTGGGAAATTAGACATATAAGTCAACAATGCATCTTGTAACTTGTAGAATAATATGGAAGACAAGAGTAAATATAATAACATAAGTTATAGAGAAGAAATATAACTATATTAGTAATAAAATTACTCCAATGAAGGTAATAAAGGAGTGATTATGGGACATAGAACAAGTGGGAAAAACAAATAATAAGATGGAGATGTTTTAGTTTCCTAAGCTGCTCAAAGCAAGTACCATGACATGAATTGGGTTAGCTAAGACAATGGGAATTTATTAGCTTACAGTTTTGAGGCTGGGAAAATGTTCAAACCAATGCATCATCAAGGTGATGGTGGTATCTGCTGGTCTCTTTCTTCTCTTTCAGGTTTTGTTATGTTCAACTTCTTGCTTCTGTGGCTTTCCCTCTCTTTGTCTGAGTTTCATCCTCTTATAAAAGACTCCACTAAGAGGTTTAAGACCCATTCTGACTGAAGTGGGTCACACCTTAACTGAAGTAGCCTTATCAAAAGCTCTTATTTACAATGGGTCCATACCCTCGGCAATGGATTAAATTTAAGAACATGTTTTTATGGGGTTCGAATAGCTTCAAACCATCACAGTAGATTTAAAATCAAATACATCAATAGTTATATTTAAAGTAATAGGGAAAAATATTCCAATTAAAAGATCAAACTGGAAAAATAGATCGGATAAAACAACAAAATTGATTCCTATCCTGCTTAGTGTAGCTTATATAAAGACTGATAGAAAAAGTTGGAGAAACATATACTTGTATACACTAACTAAGTCTGGTATCATTATAATGATGGCAAAGTAAACTTCAAGATATATAGAAATACTAGAGATAAAGAGGGATATTATATGGTGTAATAAAAGGATCATTCTACCCAAAAAGTATAATGTTTCTAAATTTGCATTAACCTAATAATATAGTCTCAAGACATATAGGGCAAAAATTCATAGAACTAAAAGCAGAAATAGGCACAAACACAGTCATGGAATATTTAAGACACTTCTCTCATTAACTAGTAGAACAAGCAGACAAAATGATTAATAAGTATTCAATAACTTTGAACAGCATGTTCAACAAATGTGACCTAATTGAAATTTATAGAAAACTGTACCCAACAATTTGATTTCAAATGAACATGGGAAAATATCCAAAATTGATCATATGGAAGTCTCAAAAATTTTCAAAGGATTAAAATTATACAGAGTATGTTTTCTGAAAACAGTGGGATTAAATTAAAATCAAAATAAAAAAATAATTTAAAATCCTCATATATTTGGAAATGAAGACATATCCTTCTAATTAAATTGATAAAGAAGAAATAACAGTGGAATTTTAAAATATTTGATTAAATATTGATGAAATTAAGATATTTAAAATATTGTGGGATGCACAATGGGAAGTTCATTGCCTTAAGTGAAAATATTATAAAAGAAGACAGGCTGGAAACAAATGACCTATGCCATGTGTTTTCAACTGGAGCAATAGTGCCCCCAAGGGGACAGAAATTGCCTCCTGGGGGACAAAAAGCCTTACTCCTTTTTTTATGTACAAAGCACAGATATACAGATATGCACACATTACATAAACATATATACAATATAGCAAAATTTCACAATTGGAGTGAACAGGAAAAACATATCTGAAAGACTCTTTGGGGGGTAATAATTTTTAAAAAGTTGGGAAACACTTTTCTAAGCATGCATCTTAAGAAATGTCAAAAGGAAAAGCAAATAAAACGAAAAGAAAAAGTAGAAAGACAGAAATAACAATAGAAAATAGAAAAAATTAATGAAATAGAAAACAAATGTATCAACAAGGAAATAGCAGACCTTAACAGTACTATAAAACATTTAGATCTAACAGACATCTATAGACCACTTTACCCCAAAACATCAGAATACACAGTCTTCTCAAGTGTAGAATGTTTTCCAGTATAGACAATATTCTAGACCATAAAGCAATGCACAATAAATTTGAATAATTGAAATCATACAAACCATGTTCTCTAATCACAATGGAATAAAATTAGAAATGAATAACAGAACTTCGGAAAAATTAGTAAATATGTGGAAATTACACAACACACTAACAACAAATTTAAAAGACTCACACACTTGCCAATTGCAAAACTTAATACAAAGCCAGAGTAATCAAGGCAATGTGGTACTAGTGCAGCATATACAAAAGTTAAGTTAAAATGAAGAATGAAAACAAAGTTGCACTACTAGTTCTAGGAAATATCAGAATTTATAAAACTACATTGTCAAAAAAAGGTGGGACTGCAGAGTGAAAAAAGTAAGGGATTTTCAATAAATACTACTTAATTGGATACATTTATCAAAAAATAAACTTGATCTCTACCTCACACAACTTATAATATTTAATACCAGGTACATTGTAGATCTATATATTAAAAGTAAAAAAAAAAAAAAAAAGATTCTGGAAGATAACATAGGAGAATATCTTCATGCCCATAAGGTATGGAAAGATTTCAATACAGGTAAGGCACTAACCATAAAGGAAAGGAAAGGTTTGGTAAATTAGATTACATATAAATGGAAACATTTATCAAACAACACCATTGAAATAGTAAAAGGTGAAGCCACAATAAGAAGATATGTGCAATACATATAGCCAACAAAAGGTTCATATCCATAATATACTAAAAATACTACAAATTATCAAGAAAACTACAGACCTCCCCTTCTCCTCCACAATGGGCAAAACTAATAAACAGGTCCTTCACCAAAGAGGGTGTCGAACTAGCCAATAAACATATGAAAAGTGCTCAACTTTATTAGTTATAAATGAAAAAAATTAAAACCATAATGGCATGCTTCTATATACACACTGGAATGGCCAAAATTAAAATAACTGGCATTATCAAGTGGGCTATGGAGTGTTGCCAAGGCTACTGGCAAGGAGGGTCTATGAAACACTTATCACTGTTGGTAGGAATATAAATCAATCCAACACCTTTGAAAAACTATTTGGCAGTATCTGTTAAGTTGAATACATGCATTCTATAACCCAGTAATTTCACTCCTAGTTTTTACCCAACAGAACTGTGTACATCTGAGCACCAAAAGACACATGCAATTATGTTCATAGCAGCATTATTCTTAGTAAACAAAAACTGGAAACAACCTAAATATTCATCAACAGTAGAATGGATAAGCAAATTGTGGCATAGTTACATAATGAGCATCCTCTGAATATCTAAAAATTCTCTGAATTTCAGGGTCTTTTACTCTCTACTTCTATTTCCAAACTGCATGTGTATTTTTTTGTGTATGCCCGGAGGTGCCTTTTTCTGGGGAGGTACCTATTTCTGGGGAATTTCCAAGGTGACTTAATGGCATCCATGGCCCTAAGAAAAGAGCCTCTTTTTCACGTGTTGAGAAGTGCATGGGAAGTGAGGAAGTTGATTCAGTGAACACCAACCAATGTTTCTCAAGAACATAGATATGTCTTTTAAGATATTCCATGGCAATAGCAGTCCACAGTCAAATATGTTTAGATCCCACTGCTAATTATATCCCCCTTTCAGAGAGTAACACACGTGAAGCTTTTATACAAACACTGCTGAGAAGAATCTTGTTTTATTTTGGTTATCTTAGAAACCCACAAACTAATTTGGCAAAGGAATTGAAATCCCCTTCCCTCAGCTTTTTTTTCTTCATTTTTACTGTATCCTCTATCAATATCTGATATCTTATAGAACTGGTCTTTCTTGCAAAATATTTTGGAAAATACTGATCTATAAAAATTCTTGGTGGGGTTCTATTAAATGAAAGACTGAAAAATACATAAGATTAATTGATGGGTGACTCCATGCTATGGAGTGCAAAATCCAGATATTAGTTGAAATTGTTTAGTCCTTGTTTATACACAATTGACTAAATACTCTTTATGTTTTAAGAAATACAGATCTTGCCATTATATTTTCATAGGTCCTAGGGTTTTACTTTCTCAGGCTCATTTCTGGCTCTGGACTCCTGCTTCCACTGGACTCTTGATCTTATTCACATTTCACTTTCCACGAGTGTTCTCTTTCCTGTGTTCCATGCAAAAGTAGGTGCAGGACCTCCTTTTTAATCCCTCCCATCATTGTGTGTGGTAGGCATCACCGATGCATTGACTGAAGAATTTCAGGCATAGGAAAGCAAAAATCTTAAAACTGAGTACAAGAGATCCTTGTTCTCCAAAGTCCTTCAGCCACTCTATCACTACCTGCCAGAAGTTCCCTTGTCTACTTTGTGGCTCTGATTACTCTTTTTCTCCCTCCCTTTCTTTCAGATCCTCTCTTGCTCACTCTCACTCTCTTTCTCCATTGCACCTTTTCTGTTCTTATCCTACAGAGAATGGTTTTATCATCACTTGTCTCTTTCCATTTATGACCTGGACCTTTCCTTCTACTCTAAAAGGGCTTACTGAGCTACCATTCTAAACAAATTTAGTTTTTTTCCTGGAAGGGGAACGCTGAACCAGCTAATGAAATATTTTTAAAGTCTGTTGTGTATACCCTAATATCTAACATTTATTTAGTGTTCAATAGGCCCCAGACAGTGTGCATTATCTCATTTAATCTTCCCAATAACTCTATGAGGTAACTAGTGCCAGTATCTCTATTTTAAAATGAGGAAATAGAAACCTACAGGTCTTATATAAATTGTACACAATTGGAATGATACTTGAGATTTTCTCCTTTTCATAAACTTTGCCAAATTCTGGTTTCCTTCTTTTTCTTTCCCTTCCTCCCTTCCTTCTTTCTGTTCTGTTTTTATTTTTTCTTTCCCATAAGCCAACAAATATTTATCAAATGCCTCCCATGTGCCAGGCATATTAGTATCTATTTGACTTTTTATCTGCATCATATCTCTGCCCCACCGTAGCTTTCTCTAATCTCCATTTCCTGCCTCTGTTGTGTATGTTTTACAGGCTCATGTAAAGATGGGAGTTTAAAAATTCTTTTCACAGAACATATCACTTTCTTTTGATATATTCATTAGAAACGTACTGAAAAATGGGCAGAAATATGCAGTCATGATATTTCCTGTGGGCAACATTAAGTTTTTAAGATACAACAACTCAAGTGTGTTTCAATTTAACTATTTCATATCTGCTATCATTTGGCTCAGGGCATATTAAATTGTTTCGGCCATAAGAATGATGAAAGTGCTTTGTATTTGTAATTTTATCCACTCTTCACCACCACCTGCTTGTGCAGAAGGATAGGGAGGACAAATTACTTCTCTCTGGCTCTCGTCTTTCTCACCTCTAAAACAGGTTCTAAAATAAATTATCACAAAGTTCTCTTTTTTCTGTAAAATTCTATGACTAGTTTCATTTTATGGATTGGAAGTTGTATTCTTGAGAATGTGTGCAGTAGTCATTCATTGATTCATTCATTCACCCTTTAACTCACCAGCATATCCTAACTACTAGATACTCTGCTAGGTAATAGATGATAAAATTAGTTACTGACAGAATTTGAGCCTGGGGTTCACTGCATCTCTGCATCTCCCCTGTCGTGTTGTGGCCTTCACTGGTTTTTGTTGATCTTTTTCCACTGAAACAAAACACAAACTTCAAATCTAAAAATGTATCTGGAAATTTGATTGATAACAATAGTTCTAATTCTGAGAAAATGTTCATTTAGGAGGTTGATACTTTATACTAGAATATTCTTTCCCACATAGCTATCATTATTTTCTGTTTATTTCAAAATTCCCTGAAAGACCTAACAAGTTAAGACCATCAAGCTAAGATGATGTTTACTTCATGGGAAGGGAGTATCTATGAGCTGAATTCTCTTCCAGGATAGTGAAATTTCATGTGAGACATTTGGTGTTCAGGGATTCACAAAGGTTATCAGCCAAGCATTTATAATAAAAGATCCCCCTGTTTTTCCCAAGCATGCACTGGGAAGATGGGAGTGCTATCAGTTTGACATTTCTGTCAGAACTGGTATTTGAACCACTGAATGATTCTGACAAATGCCACTGCTGTCATTGGCTCAGTTTTAATTATACCTGACTGAAGCTGTCAATGGCAGCAAGCAGAAAACTTAATTAGTTGGAGTCTGGAGCATGAGCTGGCTGGAGAAGTCCCAAATGGTACATGGGCTTTCAATGGGGAAATGACCATGTTTAAATCACCAGCCTTGGTAGGGACACTGACAGGACAATTTTTAAAGCTTCCAAGGATTACTGGCCAATTAAAATTGTTTTTGAGAGAATGTATCATTTGTATAATAGATTAGGTGAAACAGATACAAAAGAAAAAAGAAGTTCTGTTCAGAAAAAACAACTCTATCTCTATTTCCATGAGATTTGGCAAAAGGGATAAAAATACGTATACATATATATATATACACACATGCATACATATATACACACACATAATATGTGTATATGTATATATATATTTGCTTACATGTGGATGCTCTGTTGAAAAAAACAACAAAGAATGGTATTAAAGTTTACATCACATCATATATACTCAGTGTTGGCTTTCAAGGTGTCGGTATGATTATACTTTTACTTTACGTTTCTATAGAAACATACATTAGCAGGCTGTGATGCCAAGCTGCTAATGTGCTGCAATTAAAAATTAACGTAATCTTGCCTCCTGGTTGGAGAAAGTTTCCGTTGTATTAAAAGAAGCAATTTCTCAGAGTCACTGCTCTTCCGTACCAGTATTACTGAAATTCCATTTGTGGCTATTACAACTCCTATATAACTCAGACCCAGTTTACTCTGCTTTCCAAATTACATGTGGGTTTGGACTCACCAGTTGTCTTCACTCACATGGGCTAGCAGTATAGAAAAAGTTGTGCTGAATATTGAGTTTTGTCGACGTAAAAGACACTCGTTCGTTTTATACATAAAATATGACAATGCTTGATGAGCCCGACTGAACTTTTGTCTTGATGACTTAGCCAAGACTCAGAGCCATTCTCGTCAGCTGTCTAGTTTGATTCTGCCACCATTATCATTGCTGCCTGTAAATCCAGTGACACCTCCAGAAGAGAACATGAGTGGAAACTGATTGACTTCTTGGGTAAAATAACAGCCCATGGGGAATTCTGCTTCTGAAGGAAGGCATAGCAGTATCTGGCTTTGAAATTTTCTCAGGATGGTTTCTATGGGAATAGCTGTAAATTCTCACTTTCACTAAAATGCTACTACTTGGCCTAAGTTAGCCTTATTGTACCCTAGAGTTATTGGTCTTAGAACAAGACCTAGTTGCAGCCTTGCATCAGCATTCTTAGTAACTATGGAGCAAATGGAATCTTAGGTTCAGTTGTTATATTAAGAAATATTTTCCCAGGGGGAAAATTACTACCAAGTTTTATCTGTTAATATTTTAGCAATATTGGAAATAATTGTTGAATTGTGTTTCCTTGTGGGCTTACTGTGTTGGAATGCAGCAGTATTTTTGAAGCCCAACATGTGGTTAAGAAGTACTTAGCTTTGATTATTTTGTGAAAGTTTTCAAGGAACAGGCAACTATACCTCCACTTTCTGAACTCTGATGAACCAAGCACAGAATACAGTTGATAGTGTCCTGTTTCCATCATTCTGAAAATGGAACAGAATTAAAATTGGTACTTAAAATTAAATGAGGTGAGACTCCACGTATCAAGTAAATATAAAGTATTTAAAAGAAAATGCTACAGATGACAGAAAAGTACAAAAATTGTTCCTGACATGAATAATTCACCAACTCTCAGATGGTATAAGTCACCAACTAATGTGCATTACTTGCCATTTAATAGTGGCTGTATCTGAAGAAATATGGAAATTGGAATATTTTAATAACTTTCTATATGAAAGATGATGAGACTGCCTAAATGATTAAGAGGAAGATATGTTATAATGAACTAAAGCCACTCAAGTGTAAGGTAATTTTAATTCAAATCTCCATCTGCTTATGTATAATTAAGACTCATTTAACAAGTTAATGCCTAACAGAGAGAACTGATAAGTTTGGTATTAAAGATCTTAAGAGAAGTAAATTAAACTGTCGGGGTTGAACCGGTCTTTAGTTTTAATTTCTTAGGACTGAACCTTGATATGAATTTCAGGCTCCACTTCTTTATCCTCACCATTCATTTAAGTATGAAGCCAAAGACAAAAGGGGAGGCAAATGGAAGATCCTTTTTATATTTTAATTTTGGAGATCCTATCCTGTCCAAGGTTTGACAGCATCTTGACTGATATGAATATTTATTCACTTCATATCATTCACTCTATAGCATCTTTATGCCATTAAGATGGTGATATGAAAGCCACAAAAATATTTATGCACAGTTGAGATTGGCAGCAGGGTTAAATAACCTCAGAAAATAAGAGGAATGCCTTTAAAGTGCCAAAAGGGACTTTTGATCTCCAGTGAATTTCATGAGCTTGTTGACTGCTTAACTTCTGACTTTATTGTTTTTCTTTCACAGTTTCTGCCAAAGAAGGTCCAGTCATCATAAATATGATGGCAACCTTTTTGTCTCCTAGCATAAAAATTTAATTCCCACTGTATGACTCCTCATTTAGGGAGAAGATGAATAGGCCTTCTATTTACATGCTTTTTAACATTTTCAGGATAAATTCACACAAGAGATTTGAGGATTCATGCCGCCTTCCTGGCAGTATTCCCACTGAGAAATCCAGTATTTTCAGCGTGCCTTGGGAAAGCCAACTCTGTGATAACACAGAGTTGAACCTCACTGTTCTTGCTCATTGTCAACCATTGCATCTGGCTGGTGTCAGGTCACCTCAAGGTGACGACTTCTTAAGATAACTTTCATAGATCGCAAATCAAACAGTTGAAACTTTTCGAGTCTGCAAGAAATTCTTAGCCCTAAGCACCCTCGAATATGCATGGCCAGATTCTTTTCTTATCATTTAAAAGCTAGAAAGTGTCCTACTGCTCAATTCCTTTATTTCAGTCGTTTTTAAAGGAGATGTAAGTGGCTTGAGGTCACAAAGTTACTTAGGAGAGGACTGAGTTTAGTATTTTGATTAGCAGTTTGGCATTCATTCCTCCATATCACAACACCAGACTTTCTCACAGCTACCAAATATACACTCTTTCTCTCACACACACAAAAACTATTTATACAAATACACACACAGACACACACACACACACACTCATGCAATGGAAATATCCTGATAATAACTATGCCTCTTTTTGTCTTATACTCCTTTGAAAGTAGGAAAACTATGTAAGGAAAAAAAACATTTATGAAAGAAATTCTGGTTATCTCTTTATCTGATAATCTAGAAAATTATACTATTTTTCCTAGAAAGTATAGAAAGCAGTATCTCCAGCAAATTTTCATTCATCAAATTATTGAAAATTTGGCCAGCCCCTTACCATGTCAGTATCCAATAGACCCATTCACCTCCAAATTGCTTCCTTAATAATAGGCCTCCCTTAGTGTGTATCATCACTGCAACTGGAGACACTCCTCAGAGATAATGAGATCTTGTGCTTTAGAAAGGCAATTATTTGGTTTTTTTCTTCCATGCAAATGGCCATTCTCATACACTGATGGTCAGAATGCAATTGCTAATTAATTTCTGGAAGTCATTTTAACAATATGATTGAAAGGCTTATAAATGATTGTACTCTTTGATCCAGCAAATGTAATCCTAGTTATTTACCCAAAGGAAATAATCAAATTAGTATACATAGATATATGAACAAGTATGTTTATTGTAGGCAGTGTTATTTATTATACTAACAGCAAACAACAAGAGAAAGGGAAAAAGAAGCAATTGTTAAATAAATTATTGTTCATCCATAACTTAATAGTCTAAACACTGAAAATGATGCTGCATATATATATGTATTGCTATGGAAAGATATATTCAATAGATTGTTAAATTAAGCAATAAGGTACACATAGTATGTATCACCTTTTTTCATAATAAAAATTGTAAATATGCATAGAAAGAATTATAGAAGGGTATTGTTTTAGGTTCTTTTGGTTGCAACAATTGGAGACTTCCTCAAGTTTCTACAAGAATGGTGGCCAATCATTAACACACACGTGAAGATAAGAGACATAGGAATCCCAATCGCACAGCTAGCCCTCATGGGAAACCAGAGAAACTTTATTACCAGTCATCACCAAAAAAAGCTGGAACTGCAATATAGGCAAGCTTTATGGAGACAACAACTGGAGAGTCACTCATGAGCTAGTGATTTGACTTTCGTGTCTCAAGCATGCAAGGATCCCTCCTCTAGTTCTTCATTATTATGGAGACCTTTTCTGTTTCTTTCTTTTTTTGATCTCTCCCAAGCTCCCATTCAAATTCCTAGCAAATCTGACTGGTCCAGTTGCTCATTATCCCTCTTTGGACAATGCTTGTATTCCAGGGCTCTTATTAGTCAGATGCTGGTCTCAAGTTTGGATACCCTTGGGTTAGATGCCTATTCTCTGGTGCAATCAGCTATACTTAGGGGTGTGGGTTTCATGGTACCAGGAGGTGACCTATAAAAATATCTCCTTAGAAGGGAAACACAAGTGCTTCAGGCATTCTGAATCTTAGCTTGTCCAATCCAGATATGCTGTGAGATTGCCAATGGTTAACTCTGATGACCCATAGATGGGTCTCTAATAACAAGACAGTCCTTTTTTCTTAGCTCTTTTTTTTCTTTTAACCCTATTACCTCTCTAGTATGTCAAAAGTAGTCATCTCAACCCCTCATTCTTTGTAATCATCATTATTTCCTTTTCGGACAAAAACTATTTTATTTCCTAAAATATTGCCTTCAACAGGTACTTAATCCCAAGGAACTAAGGGTGATAAACCGTAGGCCCACATTACTAAGGCCTCATTATACATTTTCAAGGAGGTCACAAATGTGTTCACACACAAATAGGAGAGTAATTCTGTTCTAGAATTCCATTTGGAGTTCTGTTTACTGGAACTGTGTTTAGTACCAAGACCAGTATTGGTCAAGTTCTAACCTGGAGAACAGAAATTGCTTAAATCATACAGAGAGAGCTTAATACAGCAACTCCATCAATGGTGATGGAAAAGCTTGGAATGAAACAGTATAGAAATTAGAAATAGCAGAAATCTACCACCAACCCTCAGTAGTGTTATGGTGTTCAGGGGCCCATGTCATCTGGCAGAATATGTGACCATGCCGGGCCTGCCTGGGGGAAGCTCTCACCATGGAGGAAATGCAGCTGCTGCAGAGATGCAGCCAAGGCAGAGAGGGAGGAGCCAGAGCAGATTTTCAGTGAAGCCAGTGACGTTTGAGCTTCCGGGCCCCTCCTTTGCTCCCTAAGGCCTTGGGAGGTGCTCTATCAACACGTTCACATGTTTTGTAAAATGTGTAAAATTGAGATGTAACTATAAGTAGTTAGGCTGCTGCCTGTTTCTTCTCCAACTTTCCTCCTCTAGTACTTTCCCTCATGTCAGAGGGTAATAGAGTGGCCAGGGACATTCTGAGGCTCAGACCAAAGGAGAGATGAGTTGAGGATAAATTTATTTTCAGTTTATTGGAAAATGTGTATGTGTTTCACAGATATTTATTTGTATGATTAGGTTATTTCTAGCTGTCCTGACATAGGAATAGTTTTGGGGGATTGTTTATTGTCCTAACTCACCTGGAGGTACTACATAAAAGACAAGGGCTGGAGCTCATATTGTGGTAAGAATTTGTCCTATAATTCCTGCCACTGAAAGTTGATGAGTAATGGGGGAGAAACAATGTTTAAAAAGTACAGAGACAGAAGCTAATCTACAGTAAACTTTTTGAAGTTTTACAGCTAGTATAAAGAAGAAACTTGAAAGAGGTTTCCCCAAATTGACAAATCCCGAAATTTTACATGCCATTACAAATAAAGAGTTGTGAAGGTGAAGTATCTTTAAACTATCAACAATAAAACAAACTTTGATCAACTATGATGAAAAAGAAATATTAAATTATCCTTTTCTCTCTACACAAATAATCACAAAATCATGGTCATAGAAAGAGGTGATCAAAGAGCAGGCAGCTCAAAACACAGGAGGAATGGATATTAAACATGTCTGGCAGGTAAGTAAGACAAATATTAAAATTTTGTAGAATGATATTTGTAAGCTTTTCAAAATTTGTAATTGGGTCTTATTTTTGCCTTTTAAATAAGTGTTTATTTTTTTCTTAATTTTAAGTTAATAATTTAAAAATAAGGCCTCCAAATGCTTAAGTTAGAGACCCCCCAAAAATCTGGATACCCCCTGGGAGGGGGAAAATCCCATGGCTTTTCCTTCCCTCCTGTCCTCCATTTTCCTGTCATTGCTTCCCAATTGACTATCCACTGACAAGACAGCTGGGGATGAACAACCCTGGGGAATCAGCAGAGCAAGGGAAGGGCAGGAAATGCACCTGACAGGAAGCAAGCCCAGAGCTGCCTAGTGAGGCAGTGGGGAAAACAGGGCATTTCACACTCTGCTGGTAGGAGTTGAAATTGTGCCACCTGTGGAAGGCAGTATTTATGATAGAAACAATCAAAAGCACAAATGTATGTGCCCTTTGACCATTCATGATGAAAAGATATTTTTATAAAAATTATTAATTTTTAAAATAATTCTCTAGAAGCTTATCTGAGATGTACTCATTCATGATGAAAAGAACATTTATAAAATTTTTTAATTGTCATTGATTGCAATAGCTATAGTTTAGAGACAATTAAAAAGTTGGGATAGATAAAGACATTTATAACATAGCTATACAATGGAATACTATCCCCTTTAAAAAGAGGAAATGCTTTATGGACTAACATAGAATGATACACAAGATACATATTTTTAAGGAAAAACGGTTGTTCAGTTATGCTATCATTGGTGCAAAAAGGTTCACAATCTTTCAACTGAAATTCTAAAATTTATAAATCTCAGAAAACTAAGTTTACTTTTCCACAACTAATTGGGTTGCAAAATCTGACCTGAACTTACATGAACCTATTTATAATTGAAATACTGATATGACTTACCGAAGAAATGATAATATATTTGGTAATTGGGTGTGTCCCTCTTCGCCAGATGCTGCTGAGAATGTTTCTAAACTCCATTCTCTTGACGAAGCTGGCTGCAGAGCAGCTGGAAGGACAGGTGAAGGGGATGTTCTTTCCTTCTACTCTTAACCAGGAGATACGGCATTTGCAAACCAGGTCCCCCAGATAAGAGCAGGGCCCAGCTGGAAAAGGGCAATGACAATCTGATGGTCTGCTCTGTGGTACCCCTCACCTCCTGGACACTTAATCAGGTTCCTGTTTGCCGTTCCTGTCCTGGCAGACAGGACTTTGTGGTTGTTGGGGAGCCTAGTTGAAAGAGGGAAAAACAATTGAAGATAACATTTGGTGTCCCGAAATATTTTCCTCCAGTCCCTCACTCTGAGTTCTGTATCAGTATTTTCCACTGCTCATTACATGTCTCTACACGGATTGTCCTACTGGTGCCTCAAAATCAACCTGCCCAAGACTGAATTGTTCACCTTTCCTTCCAGAACATCTTTTTCATGTTAATCATCTTCTGCTGGGTGGCACCATCATCTATCCAACCTGGAGCCTAGATGACATCCTCAACTTCTTCCTCTCTCTGCCTCTTTCCCATTCTCCATCCAGTCAGTGTCCAAGACCTGCCTATTCCACCTTCCTGATAGGGTTGCCAGATAAAATACAGAATGCTGAGTTAAATCCAAATTCCAGATAAACAATAATTTTTAAAAAAAGAATGTCCCCAACAGACATACATTGTTAAAAACAGTATTCACTATTTATCTAAAATTCAAATTTAACTGGGGGTCTATATTTTATTTGCTAAATGTGGTAGCTCTCCTTCTTAACATCTGTCAAATTTTCCCCCTTTGCTGCACCCATCAGCCTCTTGCTCAGGCCCTTACGTCCTCTCTTCTAGATCACTGGAACAATCTTCTCACTGATTGTCCTGCCTCCAAATGTTTTTCCACACAATCCAAAGCCTAAATTTCTGGCAGATACTCTTTTAAACCCAAACAATTTGATAGCTTTCACCACTCCCACCCCTCCACATTTCCTTCAGGATAAAATCTACTCTCCTTTCCTCTGCATATGAAAAACACTTCATGATCTGGATCCTACCCAACTCCCCTACCCTATCTCTGAACGCCTCTTGTAACTTAAATTCCAGTCAGTCTTTATGTGGAAAAATAAGTCAGTGTTTCTTCTGGAAGACTGTAAAAGCTTTCCCTCAAGTAGTCCAGCCATCAGCTTCCTCATGCTAGCAAGATGGTAAGCTTGGTTGCCAAGCTCAGGGTCATCTAAATGGGTTGGACTATCCCTTCCCCTCACTACATTCTCTATAATATGAAGTGTCAGGAGATCCAGGTATTTCTTCTAGAGCATGACTCCATGATGTTCTGAGAGTGCAGAATGCACACGAAGTCTTTCACAGGGCGTACTCATTATGAAAGATGGCTTCCAGAAAGGAAGTATGTGATGTGGCAGCTGAGGACTCATGGACAGAGGGGGTAGGCAGTACTTGGATTTCTTAAATTTCAAAGGCTTTTGAATATGTCCTCATTTGCTTCAGTGGTAGAAGATGAATTTAAGATAGCTCTATACCAAATTGTGGTATGACTACAACAAAAGGAAAGATTTGGGATATGATGTTTCATCACTTACGGCCAATTGTTAGAAATGAATGGGGCCGTGGAGATCATCTATTCAAATATCCTCACTTTACAGATGAGGAAATGGAGGGGCAAAGAAAGAATGCAACCTGCTCAAAGTCACAGAACTGATGAGAACTTGTCCTTTGGGTGAATCACTACTCAAGGCAGTGAGGACAGGAAAGGCTTTGCAGAGACAGTGACAGCACACAAGTCCTCACTCCTCTTAGCCCTCCTGTGCTTCTTACTGCCTCTCACTCCATACTGATTGCTTTATACAGTTAGATTAATTTCCAGGTGCACATTCTTTACCCTCACCCGCAAGACAAGGAATTCCTAATGACCCATATAAAGCATTGAACACAATGGACATTGCAGGCTCTCAAAAAACCTTTCCTTTTCTTGACTGTTTTGCACTGTTTCTGTTTCTTTGTGTCTTCCTCTCACACTGTAAATTTCAATACCTATTGATGTCCTGATTAGTGTTCTGTGTCAAAAAAAGAGTCAGACTAAGTTAAATGGACACAACTAGACATCTTTGCTATATCCACTGACCCTACCATGATGAGAAAACCAGTGTAGGGGTGATTTCTAGAAGCATTTGAGCAGGCTTTGCTTCCCAGAGTACCTCACAGATATTCCAGGATGTTGGGAAGTTCATTCCATCCAATCTATTCCCTTCACCATCAGAGAGGTAAAGTTGAACAAACGTCTGGTTTTATTATATTTCTTGTTCAGACACACTTAAGGATTATATTTCCAGCACTGACTATGCGTTCTATAAAAATATTAGACTATAAGGATCCCTGGGACTCCTGCAGGTGAACATCCAAGAGCTTCTTTACATCACTGTCACATTTCTGATCCTGGCTGTGGCAGGCAGCACAACAGAAAGAGATAACACATTTGAGACTGACTGTAGTTATGCATTGATTAACTTGTAAGAAATAACCAAAAGCTCAATGACCGATCAAAAACAATTTCCCAATATACACAACATGCAACTCAAAAACAGACTGGTAAAGTAGAACTGAATGAAGAAAGTCAGCACATGTTTGAGGACACAGGGAAAATGCTGTCAGTGCTTGGGACTTCTGTGTGAAGCAGAACTGATGGGGCTTAAGTGAATAAGATGTTATTAACTCTGATACCCATTCTTAATTAATGTGGAGTTTGCGAGTAGTGGAAAGAGAAACTTGGGGTCAGACCATCACGAGTTTGAATTCTAATCCATTGCTTAGTAGCTGTGGAATTTGTAGCAGATTACTAGAAGTTTATAAGCCACAGTTTGTTTCTCTGTAAATAAAAATAGTAGCTAATATCTGTTGAGGGCCCATTCTGTGCCAGTGCTCATATAGCTAGTTTATATTTATTAGCTCATTTAATTTTCAACCTACAGAGTAGGTTATAATTGTCTCCACTGAACTGAGCAGAAGCAAGGTTAAATAACTTACCCAAGAATACAAACTAGTAAGTAGCAGAGCTGGGAGGCAATACATAAGTAGTAGAAATTAATAAGGTAAGAACATGTAGAATACTGAACAAGCAGGACCCTAGTTTATAGATGGTCTGTGAAACCAAGAGCAATGCTTGATGCCAAAGCCAGTAGCACTGTTGACTTGGATGTGTGAAAAATGCATGGCAGCTGAAATCCTGAGCAGCTGTTGTTTAGTAAAACAGAAGAATTGCCAGAAGGACATTTGTGGCAATGGGTGCTAACTGTGCAGCATACAGGCTTCATGACAGACACATTATGGAAAAAAATATTAGATACTCTTAGGGGTAAAGACAAATGACCCAATGAGCAATAAGACAAAACCATCTAGGATGGTTCCGAAAAAAGAGTGGCTGTTAGTAAGAGTGAGGGAAAATCTCCTGGAGAGATGCAAAGACTTGAAATGAACACTGAAGGAGGGATGGACAAAGAGAAAGGAGAAGACGATCTAACATGGCAAATCAGCCCAACCAGAAAATGGCAAGTTTGAAACTCTGTAGAGAGTACTGTCTGACTCAAGCAGAGGCAGAGTGGGACCCAAGAAGGAGCATAAAACATCCCTAAATAATTAGCAAGTTGGTAGCCATTTACTCAGTTCTAAAAGATGCTTCTTACAAAACTGGTGCAGTGTAAAGTGGTCCTACTCTGGCTGAAAAGGCAGCATACTTGAGTGGAAAACCGACATTAAAAACTCAAAGCACTCCTCTATAGGTGACCTATTTTGTACAACTATTTTTGTGAGTGACTTTCTGCAGTCATTGCTCCCTGAAATTCTAAAACTCTATCATGCATATTTCCAAGGAATGAATGGTTCATTTTGTCTAAAATTTAAATCCACTAGTACACCTCCAAAGTCATATATTTTGGTAAATAATGAAAGAAAACGGAAGAGAGAACAAAAACTCCAGATAAGTGGGTAAGTGGGAAATACTTTGCTGGATTTTTTTTTTTTTTTAACTTTTAAAGAAAAAATAGTTGAACCTGTTACAGTGGTCAACTTTATTAATAGAAAATTAATTATTTAATAAATATTTTTAAAATATTGGCTTGAAAGACCACCAAATTATTCTCCTATCCAGGGTATGGGTTTCTCGAGCTCTGATTTGGAGGTCTCTCATGGAGAGAAGTGTGAAATCAGGTAGATAAAACAGGTTGAGGTTACATTATGGAAATCTTTGAGTAATCATCTCAGGCACTCAGATGGTATCCCAGGTTTAGGAAAAGAGCTTTGAAGGTATTTGAGTATGGTAAGGAAAGTGATATTTAGGATGGCAAATGTTGTCACTGTATGTAGGGTAGACTGATTGGAAAGGAGGCACAGAAGACCAGGAACGGACATGCTGAAGTAGTCAGGCATGAGGTAATGAGAGTCTAGTCTAGAGTGATTTAAGAATGTTGGAGACAATATGATACACTTTAAAGGACAATTAACACTACTTGGTGACTGACAAGACAGAATAAAAGTCCAAGACCTTGAGGTGATTAGCATGAGAGACCAGGTAAACAGTGCTACTGGCAACAAAACCAAGGAATTTGAAGCAGAGAGCAGAAACTCATTAGGTTATGTAGGTGGGAGATTTAGACACATGAACAGGACATAGATGAAATCAGTATTTAGTTATGGAAAAGATCTGTGAGAGGAATCTTCACTCAGCCCACAGTATGTGTTTGCATAAAATAAGATGGCAACAATAGCCTTCTTCATAGCATGTAGTAAAGAAATGCCCATCAAGCATACATTATTTTTCTTCCTTGTGAGTCATTCACATATGGATCCTAGCACCAATTCTGTCACATGTTGTGCCAGTTTGGATATATTATGCCCCCCAGAAAAGCTATATTCTTTAATGCAATCTTGGGGCAGACTAATTAGTCTGTTGATTAGGGTGGAAACTCTTATTAAATTATTTAAATTATGGACCCTGCCTATGCCAGGTGGGTCTTGATTAGTTCACTGGACTACTAAGAGAGCTTGAGAACTGACACAGATGCTTGCTGATGTTTGGAGATGCTTGGAGATGCAGACAGAAGTATGTTTAGAGATGCTAAGCTAAGAGATAAAGCCCTGAGTTTGCCTTGGAGAAGCTAAGAGAGGACTCCCAGATGCTTAGAGAGAAACATCCTGGGAGAAAGAAGCAAGGACGCAGAGGAACTGAGAAAGAGGAGCTAAGACAGATGTCCAGAGACATTTTGGAGAAAGCCATTTTGAAACCAGAACCCAGGAGCAAAGCACCAGGAGACAGAGGTGTTCCAGAAGCCTTTGGCCTTCCTTCAGTGAAGGTATCCTCTTGCTGATGCCTTAGTTTGGACACTTTTACGGACTTAGGGCTGTAAATTTATAATCGAATAAACCCTCTTTATAAAAGCCAAACCATCTCTGGTATTTTGCATAATGGCAGCCTTAGCAAACCAGAACATATGTTGAATATGAAAAGCAATAATAAATATGGAATTTCAAGGTAAGTGCAAGTAAATTTTTTTCCCTCTTTAGTCTCATTTTTCTTCTGTACTGAAATGAAATATCCCATTTTTTTTTGCTAAGCAACAGATTTATTATTCATTTACTAAAAAAACATGTTTAGCACAAAGATATGTTATGTAGAAAGATAAAACATAACACTTTTCAGATTTTCACTGATTTTTGAAAAAATGACACTTTCAACTTGTAGAATTGTATAAACACAGACAAAAAAATCACCAACATCACATTTTTTTTAAATTGGCAAGCACACTTGGCCTTAAATGAAAAAAAAAAAAAAAACATACTGGTAACTTTGGAAACACTGCAGTTCTGTGAGACGTGTACATGTTTCTTCTGAAAAATCTACAGGTTAGTTCCAAATGACATTTATATATAGAAATATTTCAAATTCAATGAGAATTTAAACCTCATTGTGTCAAGATAAACAATAACCACAGGCATTAGGTTAGGAAAGAATTTGAGTTAAGACAGACAGACATTTTTATTTAAAATGATTAGATCAAGAGTTAACTATGGGTGTATTCAGAATGGTCTTATTCAATGGATAAACAATGGCTAAAGTTAGAAGTGACAATGTTTTCAGTTGGCTTTAGTTTTCTATTTCTGTCACTATTTTTGTAGATTTTTGAGTCTATCTTTTCATTATATATAATTTGATTAGTTTTTTTCTATTTATGTTATAGCCCTTAAAAAGATAGGAACTTGGAAGGGTAAGTGAACAAGGAAAATATTAAGAGAAGGGCTATATGTGGTGGAGGAGAGAGATGAATGTATGAAATAATTTAACACAACCAGTATTTATTATTATTCACATGGCGTTGTACCAGAGACTTACGGAGACAGAGGAAGACACAACTGCCTCCCTCCGTGAACTTAAAATCTATGCAGGGAGACAATAAGTTCGATGGATGTTATTGAATAACCAAATAATAAAATTTCCAAGGTAAAACAGTACTGCAGGTGCATCAGAGTGTATGCCAAAGAACTGAGAGATTCAAAGTAAGGGGAAAATCTTGGTGTCATCAAAATAGGCTTCACAAGGGAAATGTGTATGTGATTACACGCTAGGGTCGGTATAGGATTTGGCACAGAGACCTCAGAAGAATAGCATGAGATAACTTGAGTGTAAACAAGCAGGATATTAAGCAGCCAGGTCTGACTCAGAGAAGATTTAAAGGAGGGATGCAGTAGACAAGGCAGGCAAGTTAACTGAGGGCCTTAAATACAAGGCTGAGGTGTCAGAGTCGTAGACTCAGGAGCTAGTAAAGAGCCATTGCAGGTTTTAAAACGGGAAAGTAGCTTCAGAAATAGTCACAGGTTGTGTCTCTATTATGTTACAACAATCTAATAGGATGAGAATTTGATCAAGCCCACGTTTGCATATACATGACTGATCTGGCCTAAAAAATGGAATGCTTTCTCTCAATAGCACATTGTGATTTATATATGATATGGATTAGTGTTTATATGACGAGAAACTAGATTTAAATAATCTAACAATTTCATTTAATAAACTGACATAAAAAGTCTTTATAGTTGAGTATTCTGGTAATTACTGCAAATATGGTTCCCCCCAAATTTATTCCCAACGGGTCAACTAAATAAATGTCATTAGTGTCATTACAATATCGTTATAAACAATCTCCAAGTCTCAGACACCTCACTCATCCTCTCTTCCATGTCTTTTCCTAAATTTTTCTTAACTTTACCTTACATGGGTGGCAGGAAAGGGGGTCACGAACTAATGTTTATTGAATTTTTAATTCAGACTTACGGACCATCGCACTCTGTTAGATGCTCTACATCTATTATCTACTTTAATCCTGGTAGGAACATGTGACACAATGATCTTTAAGAAGTATCTCAGGATAAGTTATAGAAATAAAAGTGACAGAAAATGTGCACATTTTATAATCCACAATTAGGAGTCTCCTAAATATTATATGCATAGAACTAATTTACATCTGTTAACCACAGTGGACAGTGAAAATAAAACACTCCTTGATAACTTTTCTTAAGGATAATCAATAATTTATTCCCCTTTTATCATCACAATTACCACAATTATCTAGCTACATGTCCAATGTCACTACATATCACAGGAAGATTGTCCACTTACACTTTACTGAGACAAAGACAATGGCCATTTATGTGCTAAATGTACAATGGGATGTTAAAAAGAGATGTTTTTTAATGTGTAAGACAAGATGTGGCATGTGATTTATTAACAGATTGATTTCATATGTATTATGCCAAGAAGCAAGCATAGAAATGTTTTGGCATTGAGTTGTTTAATTAAAGTAGAAAATAAGTAAACTAGAGCAATAAATCCAGATCTTAACTTACAATAGATACATTAAAATAGGAAATTAATTGGCTCCTAAGTACTTTTCTTCAAGGATTTTTTTTTTTGAAGTTTTCTTTTCTTTCCTTTTTTTTTTATAAATGAGTAATATGAATATATCACAAGATAAAGAAAGATCTCAGCCAAAAAGAAGGTACCAGTATACGAAAAAACAAATGAAAAATTGCCAGATATTTTTGCTTACAAAAAATTTAAACTATAGTCACAAAATATATATAAAAATGCCACATTGAACGAGGCAATCATACTCTACCCAAACTGGTAGCACCTTCTTAAAATCAGTTGTGCGCATACAGTCATACAGTGGTGACTGACAAAAAGGCATTGCGGACTCTCGTTCCGTCAGGAGACTTGGCCCCATGGGTCATCAGTTCTTGGATTGTCATCCAGTTGTCCAAAATTTTCTTGTTTCTCTTTTTCATCATCTTTTTGTGACTCAGTTCAATGATGCTGATCTCCTTCTTGCCCTCACTGCCACTCTGAGGATTCTCCTTGAGACACTCCAACCGGCTCCGCATCATAAATTCTCGGCGCCGACGCTGCTCTTTGGCACGAACCAGGTGTTGCTTTCTCTCCTCTTTGCTCCAGTAGCGCCCCATTTTCATCTCGCTCATGGTGTCATCATCTGTAGTCATGCCGCTCCGCTCCTCCTTGATCTTTAAGGCACGTTCCTTCAGAATTCGATCTCGCACTGGTCTCTTGGTGATGTACCGTGTCCCGTCGCTCCGAATTTTCACCTTCCATTCCATCTTGGGCTCTGAACACTTCTGAGACTCCTTGCACATGCTCACCAAGCTGAGCTGACTCTGAGCATACTCGACTGCAGATTTCTGCTGAATTAACTGCATGTAGCTCTGATAATGCCGGGCATGTGCGGGGATGTTTGCATATCGATACGAGGAGCTGTGGTAAGGAGAGAGGTAAGGAATGTGCTCTCCAACTGTCTTCTCTTGCTCAGGAAGTTTGTTGCTTTCCAAAATCTTCTCCTTGCCTTCAAGGTTACCACCTTGTTCAGTGGTTTTGGTTTTGGTGGAGGTTGACTCTTTACTGCTCTGTCCAGAAGAGGACTGATCAGCTGCCATTGTGCTTCTCAGGTTTTTCTTATTGGTGAGGTTGATCATTCTTGGAAGGGAACTGTCAGGGGAACGGTCCACAGTTAGTGGAGTACTTCTGCAGCTTTCAGCTGTGTTGTAAGCACTAGAACTGTCTTTGTCTGACTTCTCTGGGTGTTCCATAATGTCATCTAATTTTCCCCTTTGCAAATCTATGCTGGTGTTATAATTTCGGAATCCTCCATCATGCAGTGCCCAGATGTCACCATACTGGTCTGTCACTTTCTGAAGCCTGTGAGCCTGCATGATATTCTGGCACTCAAGTTCAATGTTTCTCAGCTCTTCATTAAGCAACTGTAGCTCATGCTCCACTCCCTCTTGCTCCCCTTGATTGCATTCAATTGTGCTGCTTGAGTAATACAGGTCATACTCTCCATGGTTTCGAATCTTACATTTGAGCTCCAAGAGCTGGCGAAATCTTTCACACTCCTCATCTTGGTTGCCAACGCAGTCCGAGTCAATGTATTCACCAGACACAAAACTCTCATTGCACTGAAGTTCAACGCTTCCTAGGGTGTCTTGACTCTGCCCCAGCTCTCTTTTGCTCTTCAAAGAAGTGCCATTGGGGTCCTCAGCTGCATTCTCCTGCTCTGAGCTCTCATCATTTCGCAAGCTTTCATCTGTGCGTCCTACTCCACTGTCCTTCTCATGGTTGTTGGATGAGGACGTTGCCGTGTCTGTTGTGCCTTCTTCTTCTTCTTGCTTTTTTGGCTAGGAAAATAAAGTTAGGAGAACAAAGAAAATTAATTCTTTTGAAAAAAACCAATTCTTGAAAAAATTGCCCGAAAAACAATGTTTCTTGGCAAAAGCGTAGTTCCCAGAAACCTAATTTTAGTTTTCATAACAATTTTTGAAATAAAGGCAGTTAGCTCATGGCAGCTTTTTATACAGTGAAATAAAGAAAACAAAAGCTGTTTGAATATGCCTATGATACTCGCTTAGAAAGAAATAAAACAGGACACATTTCAATAAGTGATCCTTGTCTGAAGGTTTTATTTACTTAGGAAACTCTGGGGTGGAGGTGTAAAAATAAGGTGACTTTCTGAGTTTAAAGGTGATAATACACTCAAGGATGAGTAAGACAGAATGTCTAAATGATCATCAGCATCTGGAGGCCTGGAGCTCAGAAGCCATCATTACCTTACTTTTTTCTTGAACTTTCCTCAAGCAAATGGAAATAAAACATATTTCTTAAATGATCTAGCAATATGCCACCAATGATAAGCCAAACATCACAGAATTTCAGGAACAGATCAACACTATGTTAGCAATGGAGCCAGGACCTTCTATCTATAGTTATCGAGCCTTAATATTCAGGTTATTAGCAAGAGATGACCAAAAAGCACTGCTCCATCTACCAGCGCCAGAACTTCTAATATGTCCAGGATGCCGTATTTCTTAATACAGGGGTTTTGACCCTCAGTGCATCTCCAAAACAACAACAGTGAATCTCTTAGGACTCACTGGAATTACATAAAAAGACTTTTCTACTCTTAACCAGTAATTTCCTTCAAAGGTGAGTTTTATTCTACTGACAATAAAAATGACAGTTTCAATGGAAATCTGAGAAGGACTGATTGCCAGAGCAATTAACTATCACTGCCTTAAAGAGGTGCATAGGTAGCACTTTCTCAGTGAACAGGTTAAATTCCTTTCCCCTTCACTACTCAACATCTACATGGCAGTTGGTAGATAGTATTTTCCTTGTGTCTAAGTTTTCTCACAATTAGGTACAATTTTTTTTCTAGCAGATGTAATTACATAAGTAAATATAATTTAGGCTGTGAGAGTTAAAGAAAGGAGGAAGAGTGGGAAAAAAGTATTTTAAAACAGGGTTTAAGAGGGTCTCTCTGTATATTTGTTGTTTTCTTCCACGTAAGTAATGGCAGAACAAAATGTAACATAAGCTAGAGAGGAGAGAATGTGACCATGTATCATATTGTTCTAGGAGTCTCACCCTTTCCCGAAAATATTTTCCCTTATTTGTTGAAAGCACCCTGAGTTTGATTTTAAATCTTATTGATAAAAAAGTAGGTTGTAATTAGGTAATTTAACTTGGCAGGTCTTTCTGCCCCTCGCTATAAGCCGACAATAGAAGAAAAGTGAGGTGACATCTGCATGTTGTGCCGTAAGGCCCTGAAAGAAGGTTATTGCTATTGGGTATGAGTTTATATATTGTATTATTTACATGCATATTTTCACATATCCTGTAATGAGCTGAAAAATTATAAGAAGTCTAGTATTTTTTCTTATTTTACATTCAGTACAAATAAAAAAGACAAATTTTGCTCTAGGAGATATTGTACAATGTGTCAACGGCAGCCGTGTAAGACCCAGGATAGTCTGTAAAGTGGAACTTTCCTTAAAGTGGTTTTACATATGGATATGTATTTATTTATTTTTATTGAATTTCCCTTCCTTTTGTCATTGGTTTATGAACAAATGTGGAAATAAAAAAGATTTTTCGATTCTCCAGCCTAGAATTCCTGGTTTCTAATGTAATGCTACTCTTATCATTTATCATTTCCCTATGGAATTATTATAGTGACAGGCAATGTTTCTACCAAGACATTTCTAATGTAGTATTATTGTTTATAAGGGCAAGGGACTTTTAAAGGTTTCTGTACTTCTCATCATTTTTCAGTCTCATGGTGAAGAAAAATTTCCACACAATGAAAATCTAACCTCAGGGACATCTAGTGTTACCTCAAAAGACCTAGCATTGGTATTAAGTCAGATGAGTAGGCAGCATTTGACACCATATCACTTCACCTGGACAGGTTTTCTCCCTTATTTTCTTATTCCAACATCCTACTGTCAATTCTGTATCAGTTCACATTTTGTATCTGAGAGAGGAAAGGCCTGGAGCGAGGACTTTCTTGCTTGTAACCAGCCGCTGCCACCAAAAAATATCTTTATTTGTGGCCAGTTGAAGGCAAACATTAAAATTCCAGTCTCTCCTACCTATAGTGAAAAGCAATTTTCATGGCACCAGCAACATATTTTTGAGCATGAGCTACTATTTGTGAAGTGGCCAATAATCATCACGTGAGTATAAGACACCTGGCTATGTGGACACTGTGGTTTCTGTGGTTGGCCATCTAATGGTTTAATGTAATGGATATGTGTACACACACACACAACACATCTTCGTTAAGTGATATTAGCATATCAACATATTTTAATATTCAGCTTGGTTAGGTGATAGGGTCCTTACACTTCAAGTTCCTAAGTTGTCAGAATTTTTAAAAAAGTTATCTTTCAGGATATGTTAAGAATTAATGCTGAGAATAGGATGATAATTAAATACATCACTAAACTGACAGCAGAAACGTTAATAAAACCATATCAGGTAATTGAATGACATGGATCTGACATAAAGGATCTAGAATATATTGTTCTTATTTTGCTCCAGTAGGAAAACAACAACAACAAATTGAACATAATCCTAAACCTCACTTTGCCACAAGTCACACTGTGATTATTTTATTAATTGTGAATCAGTTAAGGGCAGCATCTTTGCATCATTCTCCTTTGTATTCTCTGTATCAGATATGGTGCTTGGATCATATTAGGAGACAAAAAATATTTGTTAAATGAACATGTGACCCTAAGGCAAAAATGATGTCAATGATCTCAAGCAGAACTACTATTCAGGAGTATGCAGGTATAATCATGATACTAAATACATCATCTCATCATCATCCTATAGTTGTCTAAATATTCAAGTGGATACATTAATATACAATACAGTTTGTCTTCAACTTACCTGTTGAGAAGCAGTGCATAGCTTTTACTGTTAAATTTCCACCATTAGTTTGAAACAGTACCGAGGTCAACATCTGAATACTGCTGCACTGTCTTGACAATGGCCTCTAAGCTTCCTAAACTGGAAATATTCTTCATAGAAAAAAATCTATTTATTCTCTCCACTTCATTGAAGATTATCATTTGCGCTCAAAAATTACCATTATAGACATGTTTGACCAAACCCTTTGATTTAGTTTTTCTCTCCATTTATGGTTATATTTAAAAAAATAACTAGCAACATTTCAAATGATGTCGTTCAAATTGTTGGCCCTACCTGCTCCACCTCATTGGCAATGTGCTGCATTGCTTCTTTATGCTCTTCTTCCAACGTCTCCAAGTTTAACTCCTCTAAAAATTCATTCCTTTCATCTTCCAGCCAGCCTTCATCCAGCTGCAAAAGAATACATTAGTACATTATATTATGTTGTGAGAATCATGCTAAAATAGGGTAAACTTAAATGGTGACACCTGCCCAGTTCCTTTTATCATAATGATTCTCTTCAGAATATCAGCCTACTATAGTTCACCTCTCAGAAAGAAGAAAAGGTGATAAAAAAAAAAAAAATTGGATTCTCATGCCTTTTATCCTTTTCTGAAACAGAGCTACAGATTTTCTCTCATATCTGAGTAGATCTCACAGCATAGAACATTACCTTCTTTCAAAATGTATGAAAAGCATCCTGCATAATCCACAGCTGTCAGTCACCCTCATTACCTCCCACAGTCCCTGTGTTAAAAGAACTGCAGTGGGACTAATAGGGCTATGAGACAATTGGCTTTTTTCCTTAACAACCCCCAACGTGAGTGCACTCCACGCCATGGGCCCCCACACACTGCCACTCCCTTCACCTCCTTTTTCATTTCTAGGCGATGGCTCCCAAGTTAACAAGATGGCTGGCTCGCCACAAAAGAATTTACAGACCACGTTTAGTTTATCTTTAAAAAAGAGGAAAATCCTAAGATATTCTTTTTGACAAAAGCCATGCTACCCCATGTCCATTTTGATTCATTTTTTTGGGGCCCAATTCTAAGGAAAAACACTAAAGCAGATGTAGCATTTAAGAGTGTTGGAACTGTGTAGAAGATGCCGGGTTTTGTTTGTGGGTGTGGAATGCAAGTATTCTTGTGGGAGTCTTATACAAATTAAACTGAACAAATCCCTTGGCTTCTCAATTCAAAGTGAGATAGACAACTTGTGGTTACCTTGATAATATGATCAGTGCTGACAGTCAGTGCAGATAATTGGCCTCAAAGTGGATTTTTGGAGCTGGATTATATACATTAGTCATCTATGCTAATTAAATTAACCGGCTTATTGTTAAAGCTATGCTTTACTTGGTGCTACAAAGAAATAGAAGCTTTATAGTGAGCCAAAATTGACTATAGTTTGAGGTGATTTCACCACCAAACAGGTCAAATAAGCTTTTATTTAAACGTTAAAAACAATCATAACAACAATAAAAACGGAAAGAAATTGCACCAGACATTAGCATATATGTATTATATTCTTTAATATAAAGGCAAATCACACATATTTCTTGGTGTCTAATAAAACCATCTAGAACTTAAATTACCTCAAAACTGACTGGAGCCAAAATATGGACACATTCATTCATCCTCATTTTATTTTAATGTGGCTTGAATAACTTGAGTGGGTCCCACCCCACTGACTTTGATATACATATTAGCTATGATAATTAAGCTGAGTAAAAATTTAAATTCAGCCCAATTTATAATTGTGCACATCTCACCTTATTTAATCCCTTTTTAAGCTTTATGAAGCTGCAAATGCCAAACTCCAAAAGAACTTATTTAAAGCTAGGAATGTTTACATTTTATAAACAAACCAGGGAATTTTTCTTTAAGTCAAAACAAAACACCTCCTATCTGTGACTTAGTGAATTACGAAACAGAGTCTTTTGAAGTCTTAATGAAAGATTGGGGAAGATAAGAACGAATGGTAGAAATTAATAATTCCCTATAACTCTTTTCTGATGACTAACTCCATAGGTCTTTGGGTTACTATATTTAGATGGTATATGTCTACTTTGATAAGGCTTTCCTCTAGGCTGGAGCTGTACACAACACAATGGGTAAGGGGAAGTTCTTCTTGTTCACTTCTTTTCCCTCTTGTATTTCCTCTTTCTCTCTAGATGTGCTTTCGTGGTAATCTGAATCTAATGCTGAGGCATAGACAGACTTCCCCATTGAGCTGAGCTGCAGAAAGGAAACATTATTACACAGGGAGGATCTTCACCCACATGGTCTGCACATGCCATTTCAGATAAAGGAACAACCTACACTGTCTCAAAGGGGGTGACTACAAGTTCCTATGATCACCCTTGCTGCCCCAGTGGCCCAGGGGACAGAAGAGCAATATCTTTAATGGTCTGAGGAACAAAATTGGCAGAAAATGAAAGGAAGTTGACAGGGAATGAGAGGAATGAGTTATTTTAAAATATTGCACAGATGAACAATGCTGCCCCCAGCAACTCTGTAGATCATTTCTAAGAATCTAGAGAGTATTGGAAACATAAAAAAAAAAAAAAAAAAGACCGGAAAAAGCACACAAAAATCTTCCACATTCTCACTGAATAAAATACACATAAATACACATGCAAAAAAATGTAATAATGAGAAATACTGAATTTGATGAAAAATATGCGTGCTATAAGGCAAGATACTTTTTTTGTCATTTCTTGCCACTTTATGGATGACCTGTTTAAATTACGTTTTTAAAGTATGGTGTTAACGTGCATTCTCTTTTCTGTTTTTTCTAGGAATCTGATTTTCTGAAGGTGATTAGCTTCCCTGCAGTGGTATGAAGGCTGCTTCAGAAACAAGAGGCTAATGCAGATCCTTATTTTGACAGACAGGACAGCATCTGATGGAATCAGACAACCATCTTTTATATCAACTACAGAAAGGAAGTCTAGTTTGAAAATTCATGTCCTAACATTGACTCTTTTGGAGGAAAAGGTCAGGAAAGTAGCCAGATATGCAAAAAATGCCACTGGTTCTACCAAACATAAGTATTCCATCAAAGATTAACAGGATCTGGTCTTATGTCATTAATTTCTATTTTTTCCATAGTCCACTATAGCCATTATGTGGCCAAGTTTAAGGAAATGCTTTAATTCTTACTTAATGAGGTTCTCTAGCAGTTCCGTGGAAAGGGCAGGGAAACCGCATTATATCACCAAAATATTTTTCCTACAGCAGAGATGACTACTGAGCTGTCCGTTGAGTTCTCATCAATTTATCATGAATTTCACCAATATGTATTTACCCCCTTTATTTTGCTCTTTTTCAAGCAAACAGGATCAGTGGGATTAGTGTGAGAAATTTCCAGATAACTGATGGAATTTCATGCATATTTTAAAAATTCCCTCCCAGGTAAGCAGTCCAGTCGGTTGTGTAGGGTCCCTTTCCCCACCCGTAAGACCGCAGATGTGTAACTTTACTCTGCCCTGGGCAATGGCAGACTTTATGGGAACCATTTAGAATGGTCAAGGACATAAAGGAAATATATGCGGAAAAAGTGATCTTTTATAACCACTATATTCAAGTCAGGATTCAGTCTGACACTGAAATACACTTACTCAGTGTAATTTATAGGTAGTATGTAGTTATGGAGCCTGAAAAATATCAGATCAATAACCTGAGAGTCAAATGGCCATATAACCAACTTCACTCCAACTACTGACAGATGGATAGACTGGTGACAATGTAATGTCCTTTCTGCATTGTGGTGGGATATAAAAAGGATATAAAAGGAAGTACCAATAGTACTTTTCTTCCACCATTACCTCTCCTTTACTTTCATGACATCTCCCCTCTGTAAAGATATGAAAAACTTCCTTTAGAAGCTATCAGTTTCTTTTGATGAGACAGATGGTTTTGTCATACTAAACTTGGGAAAAATTCACTTACTATAATGACTTCATTTGATAGAGTTATTCTAAAAAAAGTTAAGTTGATAGCTAGATATGCTAATGTTTCTCTCATTAGAGTCTTTTAAGATACTTTAATATGCCAGTTAAGTAATTTTAGATGGAAACCTAAAGCAAGAACTCAGACAAAATAAAAAATTATGTAAAGTCAACAATTTCTCATTTGTGAATTCATTTAAATAACTGGCAAGTGAAAGGAGAGAATGATGACTCAGTTATGCGTGCTTCTTTAAAATAAGATGTTTAACTGCCATTTTGTGGAGCAATATATAGTGGGAGACCTTAGCATATCACTTTTTTGATAAGGTTGATAATTTAGGAAACATCAGTCTTAGTTATGTTTTGTTTTTACAAACATCCATGATACTGGTTTGATACAGAATAGCTGATAATGAATACAAAGTCCAGCTTCCAGATTTTTATCTCTGTTCTGACCTGAATCTCTGGCCTTGCAACAAGCAGCAGGATTCTCTTGCACTCGTCGCTAGAGAGCAATGCCACGGCTTCTTCTCGATTTTGGACATCTTCACCATTTATCTAGAAAACAAATGAAAGTGGCACATTAGTTTCCATTTCCACAATGCTGCACACAATAAATGGCAAATATCAGCTCATTTATGGTGAATGTATGGACAATGAAGCTCACACAATGGGCTCATCTTCAGCCCCTCAGTTGTAAGTGCCTTCACTCAATTATGTGCTTACTGTAAGAACCATATCGATCCCTGAAGGATGGCGGACATCAGAGGAAGCAGTTATGTTCATAAATGTCCAACCCGTGCCCTGGCAACATACATCTAGCAACACAATTAACCAGTCCCTGACAGGTGACGTTCATCTTTCTCTGCTCAGAGTAATGGAAGTGTCACTCCGAGATAATAGTGCCGGGGAAAGCAGGACTGGCAACACCACAGCTGAAATCGGTCATCCTGCATGCTTGCTGCAAGCCAATTAGAGAGCTGCACTATTATCTCTCGCGAGGCAACCCTGCCAGGCCACTGCTGATTGTGATTTTGTTTAATCATTTCGTATTTGTTTGTGGGTCTGACTCAGTTGCCCAAACATCCTTCTCAGGAGATCTTTCATTGCTTAACTAATCGAAAGAAGCAAAAGCTCATCAGAAACACCCTCCATCAATACACAATCGATGCTCTAGTCCCTTTCTAAGATTTATCCATTTCCCTACACAACAAAACTTATGAGATATTTTAAGGTGCATCTCTTAAGTATACATAACAATTTTAAAAAAATTAGCATAGAGTAAAACTGACTTTTTAAAAAGAATGCTGAGTGAAAGAAGCCAGGTTTAGGTATAGTTTTGATTACATAGCACAGGTTCCCAGTGATGTCTGAAATATCTCTTTTTCTTTTTTCTAAATGCTAACTAAGACAGAGTAAATAAGATTTCTAAAGTTTATCTTTTAAACTGCATTTTCATGTTCAAATGCATTTCACTTTTAGTTAATACAATTTTTTTTCCTTTGGATATTCTAAAATTATTTTATTTTATTGATGATTCAAATGCATAGAGACAATGGGATGTTTGGTCCATAATCTATAACTAAAATATGTGGAAAGAAAAGTCAACTAAAGAGGTCAAGAAATTCTGGCAAAAATAAATATTAATTACTTAGGTGAAGCAGAAGGAAAGTGTGGCTGCATTGATCATTTTTTCCACCATTAATCTAACATCTTTCACTAAACATTTCTGCCAAGAAGCATGAAACAGACTACCAAGGATTTGTTCTTGTGGCTCTTTGGGATTCTGGCTCAGGCATGAGGACAGACAACAATAATCTGAAAACAAGCCCAGGAACCTCAATTTTGTACCACAATAATGATCCCGATTCCTAGACTCTTATCATACATATTTAGCAAAAAGGAAACAGACCATTATTAAAGGGGCAAAAAGCTCACAGTGCAGGTTGTGTTTCCTTGCTCTGGTAAAAATCACCTTAGCTTCTCATTTAGCTTCTACACTTGTATGTACAGATAGGAAATTTAGCATTTACAAGTTTTGCATGCATTTCCTTTTATTTGCAATACAAAAATAAAATTTACCAAATTTGAAAAGAAAAGCTACGATTCCAAAATGAGGAATAATGATTGAGAAGGACATGTGGTTTTCCACAAATATGTATCTGAAAAACTACTTATTGTATTGACCTCAAGGCCTTTTTTCTCAAATAAAGATAAGTTGTCAGTTATGGATTCCACTGCATCTCCCCCATCCCCAAATAAATGTGGTTTTAAAATAATGACTTGTTGATTTTTAATTTCTTTGAGCTTTGAGGACTTATGTCCATTGCACTGTAATTCTTAGTAGTATACCTGGAATTCATTTATTTGCTTCTTAATCATGAAACTTCTTTCATCTTCCCTCTACTATAGGCACATTCGATTCTAAGAGAATTGAGTTAGATGTTCTCACACAGGTTTTCTTCATCTTTTCTACTTTGAAGCATAATTCTCACACTTTTCCCCTGGTGTTCACTCAAGTATATACATATTTCCCCATTCTTTCTTCCTCTAAATTTCACTTACAATTTAATCTAAATACACCTCATTCATATTTGTCTAATGTCACCATTACGGCCTTCATTTTTCCCACACACATATATTCACATTGGTGTGAATGTTTTAGAGCAAACACTCCCAAAAGACAGCGACTAGTTTCATGCAGCTCTATTTGTGTGGTGCCTGACTGGGACGCTACAGCTGGAGGAAATTTTCTGAATTTTCCAGTCTCATCCCCTCACCTTTAAATTGAGATGACTGAGGCCAAAGCTCATCTATGGACAGAGCAGGACACAGAAGACCCCAATGTTAGATTACATATTTATAGTAATTAAAATTAACTGATTGTTGCATATGAATTTAATATGAACTAATAAATTGGCGGTGATTTTATGCCTTCCGATTCTGCTTCATTGTAGCTAACCTGACCAGCTTCTCTCCTTACAGAACTGCAGAGTGGTCAAGAAGGCGAGTCAGGAGTCCCACTGCTGGGTTCCCATTTCCTTAATTTATTGCTGGGCAATCTTAGGCATGTAACTTAAATTTATAATATATACATAAAGAATTTAATGCTTAGTACACAGAAAGTTCTCAAATCTTGGCCACATATTACTATTGAGGCTACTGTTATTACTATTAATCATCATTTATATTTTAATCCTCAGAAAAGGAAAAAATCTTCTGCTAAATGGAACAAATGTATTAAAAATCACGCACATTAATTAAATCCACAGATGTAAACATGATTATATTTAAAAAGTATCTACCTCATATGTATTTTTGAACTCTTAGAGGGCCATAAGGAAACATTACAGTCATGTTCACTTTTTAGTATCTTTACAGTTGATATTCAACCCTCTCCTCTGTCAAATCCTCACGATGAGAACTATCATCTCCAGTCCTGGCAAAAGTCTCTGTTTTGGGGAGCAGTTCACATGTTGCAGGAACACCTTCAGGACCATGCATAGAATGAAATGAATCTGCCACATAGATCCAGAATTATAATGTAAATTGTTTTGTTTTCAAAATAAGGGCCATGTAAGCCAATTGGGTGGTAGATCCTATTGCACTCAGGACATTAGTTTGATGCCCAAACTGCTATCAGGGTAAGAAATACAGCAATGGATTTCAGCAAAGATGCCTCCTCTCAAAACGAAAAGATCTGAGGAATGGAATCAGATAGAGCTTTCAACAATCAGTTGTTCTTGTTCCTGAATTAATGGCTTATAGCTACAGGAAAGCAGCTTGCTGTGCCTGGAAAACACTAGGCAGACATCCAAGTGCAGGACCATCTACAAGAGAGGGACACAGACAAGCAGTTGTGTCCCCACAACTCAATGGAAGATCTTCTGTTTTGATATGAGAGGAGAGGAGAGCCAGGAGAAAGATGAGATTTTTTGATACAAATGAGGAAAATCTTGGCTAGACAATATCTCTGTCTCATTTTCTGTGCATGGCCATATGTAAGTTTTAGTTCCAAAATGGATATATCCTTGATTTGGAGGAGATTTGTGGTAATTACTGCATAAGTCAGTCAAAATTTCACTTTAGGCCTACTTTTCTGTATGTGCATATGAGTCTGTGTGCGTATCTGTGTGAATAAAAAATAAAAACCCAATGGTTTAACATAGCTTTTTTATGTGAGTATACCAATTTTTAGGTTTCCCATATTAGTGTACCAAAGGCAGGTCTGCAACTAAAATACTTGGGAGTGCTATCACCTAAGGTTTTTCTATGAAAATCTAAGAAGCTCAGGCAAAAGAGGAAAGATGGATTTCAAATCTGCTTATATTTTAGTGTAGAGAGAAAGAAGGTGAGTGAAGTAGAGATATATAGAGATGGGAAAGAACAGAAAAGGGGGAAAGCAGTTATCCAAAGGGAAGAAAATTAAAGAGGGGGAAGAAATGCTGAGGACCAGTTTATGTGTAGGACGAAGAGAGAGCTCATAGAAGTCTTAGTTTGAGTTTTTACAGGGCTCTGTCAGGGGATAATTCTTAGGAACTGTGCTGGTTTGGATGTATTATGTCCCCCAAAACACCATTATCTTTGATGCAATTTTGTGGGGGCAGACGTATTAGTGTTGATTAGGTTGGAATCCTTTGACTGAGTGTTTCCATGGAAATGTGACTCAATCAACTGTGAGTGAAACGTTTGATTGGATAATTTCCATGGAGGTGTTATCCCGCCCATTCAGAATGGGTGTTAATTGGGTCACTGGAGTCATATAAAGTTGTTTACAGACAAGGACCTCAGAGCAGCTGTGAGTGACATTTTGGAGAGCAACTGAGAAAGACATTTTGGAGACAGCTGTTGAAATCAGACTTATGCTAGCCCAGAGTTTGCTCCGGAGAAGCTAAGAGAGGACAAAATGCACCAAGAGCAACATTTTGAAGAATGAAAAGGAACTGAGAGAGGAGCTGGAATATAACCCAGAATCAGCAGAGGCCAGCCACCTGCATTCCCAGCTAACAGAGGTTTTCTGGATGCCATTGGCCTTCTTTCAGTGAAGGTATACTTGTGTTTATGCCTTAATTTGGACATTTTCATGGCCTTCAGACTGTAGCTCTGTAACCAAATAAACCCCATCTATAGAAGCCAATCCATTTCTGATATTTTGCATAATGGCAGCATTAGCAAACCAGAACAGGAACATAACTGATATTTTTGGTCAATGTGAGATTAGGCTGTTTACATGGAATATTTTAGGCCTACCATCCAAAGGAGAAAATGAGAATATGGCATTCTCTCCTTTGGAGAGTTGAGCTTTGTAGGTCTTTAATCTTCCTCTCTGGCTCAGAAACGCTTTGCCTTTGCTCAGCTCTGAAATTTTCTGAGAGGACTTTTACCAGATGTATGAGTGGGCAAGCATCTAATATCACAAGTTCCTAACAATTGCATAGCAGATAGAACTGTCTAACACTTGCAGAGAACTAGAATGTGCTCTCAGGAAATTGGTTATGGCTTCTTTTCTGTATAATCCCTGTTTTATGTCAATCTCTTGTGAGTGAGTGAGTGTGTGTGTGAGCACGTGCATGTGCACAGTCATTGGGTGAGGTCATCTAACAGGACCACGGTGTGCTACGTTTAGGAAATTTCAGCTACACCATGAGGGTAGGACTGTTAAAGTACTTTACTTAAGTCATCATAAACAGGAAATTAAAATTACAATTGCTCTAAGGAGGTTCATTTAAACAAGAGCCATCCAGGAAACTTCAAGGATAAGAAGTAAATCCTTTCTTCCTCCCACTCTCATCCCCTAGGCAAAGGCGTCATTAATTGTTGATTAGGAGGGTATCCTATAATCTCCACATCAGCCATATGGGGACTATTTGTCTATGGGTAAAATTTTGTCAGTTCTATTGAATATAATTTCATCATCACCCTTAAGACTCTTTGTTTCCTTTGTGTGCAGACAGACTTGAATTCTTGGCTTTTATAATGTGACATTTATTTATTCATTAAGTGTGGAATATTTTTCAGTGAATATAAAGTAATCAGGCAGAAAACAATCCTTTTTCAATCCTGCTGCTTTTTCTTCAATTAATTGACTCAATTAAGGAATGTCTTATTATTTCATTGGAAAATGCTATCTGCCTACAATATAGTTAAGAATTTGGAAGTGTCAAAACACACAGTATGCATATGTGGAAACTCTTGTACTTTATTTCTTAATAACTCCATCCTCACAACCTACATACTAAATGTTAGGTGTAATTTTAACATAAACAAGCCATGGTTGAGTGGAAGCTGGAAATTCGGAAAGGAGCCAGGTGAGGGTGGAGTAGGAGGTATAGGGATGTGGAGAATAAATGGTGAGTAGACGAAGTGACAGCTAGCAAGAAGCAAAAGGGGAGTAAGAAAAATGATAAAATATAGACCCAATACATCAGAAAACATAGCCAACTGGGGTCATTTAGGGGCATAAAATCCTCCAGACCTTTTATCCATTGAGCATTCTACTCTATCACAGAATTGGGCCATGACTGCTAGGTGTTACATTATCTTGAGCATAAAAAGAAGGAAGGTTACATTACTTTCAGTATAATTGGAAGGGTTAATCAAGTGAATAATAAATTTAAAATTATTTCAAAACTTAAAAAAAAAAGCATTTTCAAAGTATTCATTATCTGGAAGATACACTAAAATGGTACCCTTAATTTCTTAATGAGGAGAGAAGAGTAAACTTTTCCACAGATTTTATTGATTTATCCTATTGTTCTTTCCAGTGAGTACATTTGTTTCAGGTATTCATGAGTGTATGTGACAGAAATTGAAAATATGGTGGTAAACAAAACTATGTCTTGGCTTCCTAACACATTTTTCCTTCTCTGATAGGTCCAACGAAAGACATGATTGCCTTTTATTTAACTACCGGTCACCACTTAAGGAGCTCACTGAAATGGAAATTATACACCCTTGAGGTTTTCGGAGAACTAGTGGGAACCCGGGTGTCCAGTAATTCATACTCTTTACTTTTTTTTTCTAATTGGGGCCTTAGTGGAGGGGGCTTTAAGCAAAAGGTGTTCCTCAGCAATTAGCCAGAGAAGGGAAAGAGTTTGAAGAAGGGGTGTGAACTTGAAAGTACCATCCCAAAGAAATGAAAAGACAGTGGAACAACTAGGCAGGATAGCCTCAAGGTGAGTGGACAAGGCAGCTCGGGCTCAGCTTTATCATGATTGTGTCACAGTGCATGATAACACCAGTGTATGGAGCTTTCTTCCTAATTGCAAAGGGAGTGCTCCAAATGCTGAAGCCACCTCTTCTCTGTTTTAGAAGCCCCAGTTCCCAAAAGAGTGGTAACTCCAAAGAAACATGCTCTAGGAACCCAAATCTAGTAAGGGGAAATGGGAATCATAGATGTGTCACAATAACTAAATGTTTTGCAGAATGATTTTACTGTTTGCAACTTCCTCAATTTGTTATTTTTAAGGTCCTCTTCTCTGTTTCACAGTTGTGCTCAGCACTGAAACTCAACCCCAAAGGGGTTTCTTATTTGGGAGTTAATGTGGACACAGAGCTGGGAAACTTGCGTGTCTTTCTGCAGCCAGCTGTTTATGGGAGAGGACTTGGAAGGGATAGAGCAGATGGAGGCAGGTTTAGAACAGAAATTTGGGGTTTCAAAGTTATTCCTTATTTGGTCTGGAACTCTTTCCAGTTCCACCTCCTTCTGTGAAATGCTATCATCTCCCTCACTAAACTGAAATTTATTTGGTTTCCATTTTTATGTGGAAGAGAAAGCACATTTCTCCCACCTGCCCCAGCAGGTAAATCTTAAAACTTCTTTACACTTCTAGATTTTCACACAGTAGTGGAACATCTGGATCCATGGTCCCCTGAATCATTCCGGAAAAGGCAGAAATAACTGATACGCTAATGTCAGTAGTAATAACAGCAGTTACCATTTATTAAGCACTTACTATGCACTATGTAAACATATTATAGGCATAATTTCATTTAACTTTCACAACAATAACAGGTTCTATTATCCCCTAATATCCAGATTTTGGGTCTTACCCACTAATAATTCTTAACAAATTTCACTGTTCTTACATTTAAAAAAAAAAGATTTTAAATTATTGCTCTTTGTTTTGAAGGTGTTAAAGTCCAAAAGCAAAAATTCTTTCCTCTAACATTTTTCAGGAACAAAATGTAAAAACTGTTGGAGAGATCACAGGAAACTTAAGAGAGTAACCACTTACTTGCAAAATACGATCTCCTTCTCGAATTCGGCCGTCTTTGGCAGCAATACTATTCGGATCAACCTATAACAGAAAGAGGACACACATTTTCAACTGGATATGCAATATTTACTTTAAGAACCTAAAATACGGTTTTAAAATACTTTTTAAAAAATTTGGTTCAAAACTCTCCACTGATTTCTGAGAGTGCATATCATATTTTTCTGTCAAAAATCCCTGATTCTAAAATAGTAAGTGGGCTATTTTAGAATTACCAATGATAAAATTAAAGGAGACTGTAGAAGAACTTTATCTGATGGTCATTTTTCACTCCCTCCTTTCTTTTCTTCCTGTTTCACTCACAATCATTCATTCACTCCTGTTTCTCAACTGTCAGGCAGGGTCTTCAGCTGACATGGATGATGTTAACACTAGAACTCTCTGGACCCAGAACATTTATTTTCTACTAAGGTGATTTTTAAACCCTGCCTTAGCTGTTTTGGAAAAGCTGACAGATACACTGTTAGTCCCTACTTATTAAATGGATTTCTGTCTCATGAGCCCATTAATTTACAAAGAGACTTCGAATCTACATTGTCCAAGGAATGAAAAAAAAAAAAACAAAAAACCCTATCCAGGCTGATTTTACCAGGCACCACTTTACATATAGAATGAAGTATGTTAACTACAAACTATTTTAGTATAAATAGATATTTAAGGCTCCATTAAAAGCTTATCAACATTTTAATGGACCAAACTTGAATGATGACTTACAGCTCACTGGGAGTAATTTCATTGATCACATTTCATGTGATGGCTTTAAACCATTTATTTTAGGCTGTTCCAACAAAACATTTTTTTAAGCAAAGTATTTCAAGTGTAGCATGATGTTGGTCCTTTCTATCCAGATGTTAGTTATTACTTGCTTATTAGTTCATGCCACAAAATAAATGAGTCCTCAGCAGTTAATCAAGAACAAGTATGTTGTAATTACATGTAAGAAGTATAAGGAAAATGTTCCTTCCAAATACATATGTTTACTTCCTGTGGCTTCTTTACCTTCCCTGAAAAGTGCAGTTCCAAATCTGACAAATTTAAATAATAAATTAGAGACTTAGAAGGAAGCCAGGCACGGTTACTTAATTGTATCCTATTTAGAAGGCATGCACAACCTATAAAACTTTGTCTTCAGAACTTTAATTGAACTAATTATAAACTTCTACATGCCTAACTCTGCAAATATTACAAAAGATAAATTAGCAGGTGTTTCCCTATATTTCCTTACCATTCCCCTGCCTCTGATTATCATACTTGTACTGTATATTTAAAGTACATAAGCCAAATATTCCCTGGAGACTTTTCCACTGCAAAAACCAGTCAATACATTTTTTTGGATGTAAAGTGATAAAAAGTAACATTTTACATTTTTAAGAGCTCTTTAGTTTTTTAAGTGTATTTATTATTCCATTTCTTCCATATTCTAAACAGCTACATAAAAGCAATGAGATAGGCATTGTTATACTAAGTTTCTACTTGAGGAAGCTGAGGCTCAACAATTTAAGTAATTTTTTCAAGATCATGGCCAAAGAAACTTGAAACAGCATAGGACAACTAGTAATTAGTTTGTCTCATTCCTACTCATATATAAATATATATATATATATATATATATATATCATGTATACATTTATATTTATACACACATATATAACATATAAATTTAAAATCTGATATAGTTTTACCTGATGTGTATAATTTTTAAAATCTTACCTTGCTACCTCTCAAAAAATGATTTTTGAGGGTTTTTAAAACAACTTATAATAAATTTTGCTTCACATTCTTTCAAAATTATTAAACCAAGGGTGTCTCCCATTTAAGTAACTCACTTCTTGAAGGTGATTATGTGATTGAATAAAACAAACTAATAGATGCTCTCTTGGTTCTTCAAGTTCAATTCCTTTGCGTCGTAAAAGACGTAATTTTTCTGAACATTTGATTTAAAACAATTAGCCAATGTTATTGTTACTGAAAAAAGTCACTGTGGAATGGAGGGACAAATGTTTGCTGATCAAAAAGTCTGTTCAAATTTCTGCATATTTATGGGACTTATTCAAATTTAAACAGCTTTAACACTTTTTGCACTTTTCCTAACTGGGTGTCTGTGGAGAAAGCACCCACATTAAACAAGCGGATAATAATTACATTACTTGGGCAACATAATTTACTTTCCTAATTGAAAGTGACAAGAATTGGAACCTAGCCAATTCTGCACACTCAAGCCTCTGAAGGATTCTTCACTGTGAGTCATTTCACCTGCTCCTTGCAGTCTCCTTCCATGGCATTTCTTACCTCGCTGACATAAATGCCGGTGTCTTCTTCATCATCCGTTCGGTAACAGACTGTCAGGCCTAGCTTCTCCTGACTGCTAACACGACACAACTCGACCTCCTGAGAGAAAAACACACACACACCAACATTTAACTCAGAGAGAAACCCCACAGCAGGATGGAGAATTCGTTGATATTCTTTGGGTTAGTTCTTGGGGAATTTCAGTAATTATTACTCAATATTTGAAATTTGCTTATGTTCCCAAAAAGCCATTTCATTAAAATTTACCTTCAAAGTGTATTTATGTATAGTCAAGCCAGTGTTTTAAATTTCCATGGTAAAGTTGGAGATATGCATCTTTTTTGCATCAAGTTATAACAAATGTAAAACTCCTTAAAATCACATGATACTATATTAATACAATGTATAAATCAATAAGCTGGAATCAAAATATTAGAGAAAGTCAAAGTAGATAACACAATGTTTATGAAAAACATTGGAGTTACTGTGTTTTATTTGTATTTTCATTATACCTAAAATAAAGGTCAAATTTTAAAAGACTAAACTGGATTCTATCAATTCTTCATCTGAGTTCTATGCAATATCACATGATGCAAGTGTTTTGTGTGGCTCAGGCCAAGGTTTCCTATTATTTTGTGGAAACTCTCGCCCTTGGAAAGAAATGGGTTCATCCAGGCTGAAGGGAGAGACATCAGCAGCCAGATGGGGTAGAGGCAATGATTCAAAATGTAGCAGTAAATGAACAAGGAAACACATTTACTGGAACACATGGCTAAGGGGCTTGAAATGTCAGTTCTTAGGTAATATATATTGAATCCATTCCCTGATTTATGTTCAGTAAAATAATAGTAAATTTCAGTGTATTTCATTTTTATATAATGAAATAGACTTGTACCACTTTCAGAGGCAGATGACTTCAGGATAAATACATCACATAATAATTCCAAGTAGTAAAACACAAATTGGTCCCCTAATCATGGAGAACTTGTTCCTGCTGGATGGATAATACAAGGCTCTTTAGCAAATCAGATGAGAAAACAACAAAGTACTTTAAAAATGGAAGTGAAGACTGCATTAAGTTTCTAGAACGTAGGCTCTGTGGGAGCCATGAATTTGTCTGTTTGGTGCCTTCTCCGAGAGCCTGGAACCAGGATTGTCCCAGTGTATGCACTTGGTGAATCCTCGTTGAAGGGTTATTTGTTTTTATTTAAAAACATTTCTTAGTGTACGTAGCTTTTTAAGAAAACAATATTTAAGTAGTCTTTCCTCTTTGATGGGAGCTAGATTGTGTATGTGTGTGAAAAAGATAACAAAGTTTGATAATAATGAAGTGTTTAGCTAACTCTCTAAAATTTGAAGTAGTTATCGGTACTAAATAAAAATTCACTTAATTGCAAATAGGAGAATATTTTACAGAACACTTTGTTGCCTTTGAGGAATTAGTCTTCCTTTCAATTTTGTATTCAGGGAAATCCTTGTCACAGCATAGCAACCATTTATTTTAAAGTTATGTAATACACCATAGGTAAATCTTTAGCAATCATGTACTATCATAAGCTCCCGTGATCAATAATTTCACAGTTAATAGTAAATAGAATAAAATTTAAATTTTCTATCCTGAGACATACACTGCAAATTGGTAAAATACATGAAACTATGAAGAATGTTGCTTTGCTGGCTGGTGGACAAAGATTCTAACTATATTCCTGTGGTGAGAAAGGGCATGGTGTGTGCTGAACAGTAAAGAAACAATGTGAAAAATCCCTTCACCTAGGGGAAGAACAAGAAACAGCGACACGATTTGGCTTTGGAAGTAAAAATGTACACACCAAGCAAGGGTCTTTTCAAAATTGGCAATAATTAATGCCTCCAGAGGGAAAGAATACTTGACTAAAACTGTAACATTAGGAAGGAATTACAGCAACAAAACAGCTTCAATTATAGCAACAAGGTATACAGTTAGGGAGTAAAGAAGCTTGTGATCCCTAAGAGGCCTATAAGGAAACCTAAACACTCCATAAAGAACTGAGATTGGGACCTTTAAATCAAGGGAAATGAGGAGCTCTAGTCAAAGCTGAAATCCATTGACCTTCAATGTCCTGCCAGCAGCACTTAGGAGAAACTCCCGCTGCTATGGGAAGACATTTTCAGAAAGGAGAATTCTTTTTGTGGTTGTTTTCCCACATTCTCAATGGTAACCCGTGGCTTAGGTGTTTGTTTAGTAGATGCATATCAAAATACGTTATCATAAAATTGAAAGAATCTATTAAAATGAAAAGGGCAGAATCTACCCATAAGGCTTTAGTCAAAGCATTTACCCAAAAACTCACAGGGAAAAAGAGACTAATATCCGAAGGTCAAAATAACTTTTCACTATTGTCATGGAACTGGATCTAGGCAAAACTGAGAAACAGGTCTCAAAGTTGCCTTCAGCATTTTCCTTTCTCATACTCCCCTTTGAAAGGCACTGAACACCATCATATTTCCTATTAGCTGCTTCAGGTCACTGAAGTCTGCCTTTCTAGGTGGCCATTGGTATTCTAGGCTTGTTATTTTACCACTCCCTTAGCAAAATCTGTCATTTGGCATGATCTTCCATTCTCTCAGAAGTAGTTTGTGAGTCCTCAAGATAATTGAAAAATAATTCTCTCTTAAAGAGAATATCATTAATGATTAGTTAAAAGGTGACCTATTCAGAGTCCAGTTCATACTAGTTGTAGCTGAAAACACCATTCCCAAGTGTGAACCTTTTTTTCCTTTGGTTGAGAATGTTTCAGATACTACATATTTCATCTTAGCACACAGCAGCACACATTTTGGAATCACAGTTCCTTTAATTCTATGCCAAAATGACATATAAGCAGCTACCTGTAGACCATTTTGTTTGTATGAGGCAATGGGAGCTTTGTAAAGACTCTGATCATCTGAAAAGATTCCTCTTGCAAAGGTTTAATTATGTTTTCCCTTCACAGTGCACACAAGCCTCTGACTTCTGAAGGAACAATCTCCTGGTAATAGAGACTGTTTTTGCTAACAACTTTCATACCTTTCCCTCTGTCGCTGGAAGCTGTTTGACGAAAAACATAAAAGTGAAATGCTACCTCTGTATGTTTTCTCCATGGAGACAATTCATGAACCTATACAAATCAAAGCCAAGCCTTTACGGATGGCAGTGCTAACCATCTGTAAGTCATTTTTGACTGGAGTGGAGGAATCACTTCATATACCTGGCAAAAACTACATTAATTTTGACTTAAATGTGTTTCAAGAGGCTATGTTCTGGGAAAGTATATGAAGTCCCCTAAAAAAATCAAATCACGGTACCTAATCCTGTGGGAAATTGATTATATATGGATTGAGGGTGCAGTAGAAGATTAAAGTTAGTAAAGCTCATTGTGAAACATCCTTCTAATCATAGTATGATGAGAATGGGATTTGTACATAAATTGGTGGCACTACAGTGCTGTGAAATTTTAATTTTTTTTATGAACAAGGAAATTAAAAGGAAAAAAAGGGCCACTTGCTCTGCAGATAAACGACTCTCCCTGGAGGAAGAGCCAAGGCTTGAAGCTACCTGAAATAACTTTTTAAGCAAAACTGGTCCCAAGCCCTAAAAAATGCTGAGACACAAGCCACGAGCATTTTTGTTCCGAGTGAGCAAATTCAGAGGCAGCTGGCACTGCTCAAGTCCGAAGGAGAACCTGGGCTAGACAGACGGTCACTGATACCAGTTGACAATGAGGGGAGAAGGGGTTCTATTGTGTTCATATCTTCATTGTTTATTTATTTGTTCTCCTGGTTTTTATATGCTTATATGCTCCAACGAAGTTTATTTTTGAAGAGACAGAATTAGGTGGAAAAATACACAACCTTTTATTAGAATTAATTAAGCACGTCTAAGGGAAGTCTAGATCATCTATGAAACTAGCACTCCAATATCATTATCTCCTGGATGGTGGAAAGGAGGTATAATACTTGGTAAGAAATGAGTAACAAGACTCCTGGAATACCCAAATTGCTAGGATAACCACATTTCAGACTCAAACACCCCAATTCTAAATTTTTATCCATAACAATTTGCTGCAACTAGTAACTAAATCATGTTTTTATCTAGTCATTACTTAGGGTAAAGGCTAAGGCATATGATCTTGTCCTTTTTACTAACAAACTTAACCTCAATTCTTTATTCAACTATGAATTTGTTTTCAAAGGTTTCATTGTGACATGTGAGCAGTTTTTGATTTCTAGTTTCCTACTTTTGGAATCAGAGACTTTCTGGTTTCTTTTGAAAAACAAGTCATATTTTTTAAGACCCAAGTTGGCTGCTTCTCCCTGTGAATGCTGAGTCACTTTAGGAAGTCATAGTTTACCCATTTTGAATGGACTTTATACCTTAACAAAGAAAGGAATACTTATCTTATCTACACCATTAATTGGGGAGGAAAGGGATTCCTAATGGCAGTAATCTTTAGTTAATGTCATGAATTCTGGATAAGGAATTGCGCCAGTTTAGATGTATTATGTCCCCCGAAACACCATGTTCTTTAATGCAATCTTGTGGGGGCAGATGTATGAGTGTTGAATAGGTTGGAATCTTTGGATTAGGTTGTTTCCATGTGTGCCGGTTTGAATGTATTATGTCCCCCAGAAAAAAGCCATATTCTTTGGTGCAATCTTGTGGGGCAGACATAATAGTGGGGATTAAGTTGGAACATTTGAATTAGGTTGTTTGCATGGAGATGCACCCCACCCAACTGTGGACCATAACTGATGGGATATTTCTGTGGAGGCGTGGCCCCGCCCATTCGGGGTGGGCCTTGATCAGTGGAGCCATATAAATGAGCTGGCTCAAGGAGAGGAAAGAGAGTGCAGCTGTGAGTGACGTTTTGAAGAGGAGCAAACTTGCTAGAGAGGAACGTCCTGGGAGAAAGCCATTTTGAAACCAGAACTTTGGAGCAGACGCCAGCCACGTGCCTTCCCAGCTAACAGAGGTTTTCTGGACGCCATTGGCCATCCTCCAGTGAAGGTACCTGATTACTGATGTGTTACCTTGGACACTTTATGGCCTTAAGACTGTAACTGTATAGCCAAATAAACCCCCTTTTAATAAAAGCCAGTCCATCTCTGGTGTTTTGCATTCCGCAGCATTAGCAAACTAGAACACCATGGAGATGTGAGCCACCCAACTGTGGGTAATACCTTTGATTAGATTATTTCCATGGAGGTGTGGTCCCACCTATTCAGAGTGGGTCTTGATTAGTTTACTGGAGCCCTATAAGAGCTGGGACAGAGGAGCTCAGTGTTGCAGCTGAGAGAGACAGAAAGATGTTTGGAGATGGCCGTTGGAAGTGGACATTTGCTGGCTTAGCTCAAGAGATGCGTGGAGTTGCAGACCCCTGACACTGGCTGATGCTTAGACATTTTGGAGAAGGCCATTTTGAAACACAACCTGGGAGCAAGCAGATGCCAGCTATGTGCCTTCCCAGCTAACAGAGGTTTTCTGGAGGCCACTGGCCATCCTCCAGTGAAGGTACCTGATTGTTGATGCCTTAGTTTGGATACTTTTATAGCCTTAGGACTGTAACTTTGTAACCAAATAACCCCCCTTTATAAAAGCCAATCCATTTCTGGTATTTTGCAGGAGGGCAGCATTAGCAAACCAGAACAGGAATAGAAATGGAAAACTTAAAATCAAGGTAAGTGAGAAGTGTGCAGAGATTTTGTGTCTTTACTTGGGTTGTGCCAACTAGAGTGTCAGGAAGACTGCGTAGAAATCCGTCGTTTTAATGGACTTCCAACAAATCCCACTGTGACTAAAACAAAGAATAGTTATATAAGAAAACCAGGGAAAAACTTCTGTTTACACCAGATATGAATTTTTCCATATTTGCATGTATCTTTTAAGAAAATTGAAGTTGCTTTTAGATATTAGGGTCATGTGATCTAGCTTTGTAGAATCCAGCAATCCAGGTTTTTCATAGTTGACTCTTGAGTGCTGAACAATCATTAAGATGATCAATTGGCTTACTGATGGTATTGCTAACTATACTCAGTCATTTGTGACCAGATTTTATGGCTTACGGTTAGTTCTTGGGGGTCTCTATCAAAATAGTTTCGTATGTCATAAGCAATACATAGGAAAGACTATTCATAAAACGCCATTTCAATAATTGCTTGACTTTTAAAATGTCAATTTTAAGCACTTCACTCTATGATCAGCTCTGATACTTTTCTATTCCCATTCCAGGATTTTTCTCTCTCACACTAGACCTAGAACTACTTTTCACCAATAATACCCCCATATTCTCATTTCTCTCCTTATCCAGGTGGAATGCACAGTTAGTCATTATAATCTTTTATAAAAATCCTCAGCTCCCTTGTTGCTCTCTTCTTCCATTCTATCACCCAACAAAATGCCAACTGTGGCTAAGTCCAACTGTTCACTTCTTTTGTGTCCCCACAGTAGCATCTGCATGTCTTTTGAGGGAAACACACAGCCACCGCTGACCCTACTGACCATTTTCACTATAAATTCATCACCAAAAATTTCCAATGGGCAGTAAAGGCTATGCAACAATCATGCTACATTTCCCTTGTCAAGTTGCTTTTCTATCCTCCTCCAAAAAGCCAGTGTCATACCTATGACACTTTTCTCAAATTTCTAAAAACACCTGCTTGCTCTCATCCAATCTTACCTTACAGTTCTTTGGATGCTACCAGATTATGATTGCCTCAACTTCCACTCTCCTGACTGGTATTTCACACCCCTTCTCCTTTCAAATCTGCTATAGTGCCTTCTCCCTCCTTATTCTTAGCCATCATCCTGTTCCATACTTCACAGAGAAAAGAGAAACCATCAAACAAAAACTGCTTCATCTTCCCTCCACTGAGTCTATCAGGCTAAGTATGTCTGTATCCATATTCTGGGCTGTTTTTCTATCACAATGAAAGAAAGGTCCTTGATCCTATCAAAGGCCAATGCTCCACTTGCAACCTATAAACCATTCCTTTTTTGATTTACCAAGAATTTTTCTCATGCAATTATCCTCTTTCCTGTGTTATCAGCTAATCTTCCTTTATAAGATCATTGCCCTTGGCATTCACACATACAAAAAGCATTAATATCACCCATTTGGGTGGGGACATGGAGAAACCCAAAGGAGGTGATGGGCAGCTCTGGGGTGGGGGTGGCTAGAAGGACCCAGAAAGCTGATATAAAACAAATAACAGGACTGATCTTGACGTTCACTAAGAAGACTAAAGTTTCAAGCAGAGAACACTGACTATGCAAAGACAGAGAGATAAGAAACAGCACAACCTAATACGGGAGATTCATGTAGTTTATGTGTGAAGCTAAGGATTTAAGATTGAAATGGATGAGGCTGGCATGGTGACAAAAGAAACTGGAGAGGTAGGCAAGGGCTGGGTTATGGAAGGATGACACTGTCATATTAACTAATTTGGATTCTACTAAAAAAAATAAATAGGATACCTTGCTGAGGAAATAAAATAGACAGAATTGCAGTTTACAAAGATGACTTCAGTAGTACCATAGTGGGTGTACTGGAGGGGTTAAGAGACAGGAAGACAACTTGGGAATATTACCACTATATGCAAAGGAAGATAAGGACTTGAATGCAAGCAGTATCGTATCAGTCCTGAGACCTAGTTACTCTTATCTCCATTTTATAGATGAAGAAAATGAGGTGCAGAGAAAGGTTAAATCACTTGCTCAAACTTACTGTGAGTCAGTTGTGGAGCTAGAATTCAAGTTCTATGTATATGTCCTGGCTTGAATTTTTCCACACGTAGCTCCCTCTCATATTCAGTTTTCAGCTTAATTGTCACTTCCTGGATGGTATCCCGTCCTTCCTCATCACTTTTTCTAAAGTAGAGTTCCTAAAACTCTCTATCTGAAATTCACTAATACTTAGTTACTTCCTGGCAATCATGACAGTTATTTTTCTTTTTTTAGTAGCAAATTTGTATTTTATTAAATTGCTTACTGTTTTTGTTTCCTTCACAATTCTGTAAGCAGGTCCTTGCCCATTATGTTTACTATACACCCCTCAAGCCTTAGACAGTAAATAAAGGAATTCAGCTCTTCGAGGACAGTGCCATGTCTTTGTCTTCTTTGCATTCCCAGTATCAAGTAGAGTACTGGGAACATAGGGAGAATCTTCACATGTATTTGTTGGGTGAGTTAACTGCTCTAGTCCAAGGTTAGATGTAGGATAATTGCTTTTGCTATATTTGTACTTCATGAGAATTGTATTATAATTAAGTAAAATGTGTTCAGGAAGCTGTAAGAACAATACACTCATGTCAGTAAGAAAAGAAATCAAAGAGTAAACTGTAACAATAAAGTAAAATTACCTACAATTTATTTATTCTAAGAATTCCTCTAGCAGATTAGGGTTTTCTTTATTCACTTTACTCACTTAACATTTTGTAGCAACTGCCAAGTACTTCACTCAGCACTGGAAACTTACTATGTACCAAATATTGCATTAAATGTTTTGTGAATAACATATCATTTAATTTACAACAATCTGACAAGGTAACATAGTACAGAGTATTTAGTTTTGGCCTTTCTGGCACTCATTTTCTCTCCTTTCGTAAACATAACCCTAAATTTCTTTTGCAAAACTATACCTTTTTCTTCCCCAGTCTCAGTGTTTGTTCAGGGCTGATTCCAGCTCCAAGGGTAGCCAATGACATAGATATTAACCAATTAGTGCATTTTATTTCCTTAACCATAGTGATCATTTCAGGGATAGGCATATTATCCAGTTCAAACTCATTAAAATAAAACCTAAGACTTTTGTTGCAACTATCAGGGAAAAAACCCCAGTCTTTTCTGTATATTTGAACCTGAGAAAAAGTAGATCAGGAGAAGCTTTAAAACTTTGTCTTAATACCATATACAGCCTAAAGACAGTTTAAGCAATGAGGAGATAAATGCCAAGAGATGGAGAAATATTGAAATTTACTGGCATCACTTGAACCCCTACATCCTGAAAAGAGTTACCCATTGGAATTTTCAGTTAGGAGAGTCAATAAATCTTTTTGTCCTTGAGTGTTTGTTTTGGGTATTAATGTTACTTGGATCAGAATCTCAATTGATTTTTGGTAAAATTAAAAATTTCATCTTATAGATGAGGAAATTAAGAGCAAGCATTAAGTAATTACCTTAAGTCACTTAGCAATGATTTGTCAGAATCAGAATTTGAACACAGGTCTTTTTACCTGAAAGCTTGCTTTTTTTTAAAAAAAAAAATACTCTAGTGGTTATTTACAAGCTCTGTGTCTTGACGGAGGCTTAAACATGAAGCCTATAATACAATGGGATATGTGGTACAAGATGGATGAGATGAGCTGAGAGGGAAGGCTTCAGAGAGAAGCTACTGTCTGTGTGGCGCATGGGAAGTTCAGTGTGACTACAGCAAAGAGTACTTAGGGGAGTATCAAGATATGATGCTAGAGAGGTGGGATAGGACAAAATTCTAAACGTCTCATAACTGAAGTCCTGCGCAGAAAAGGAAGAGGGATCTGGTCAACACTCAAAATGTGAGGCCTTCCATCTCATATAAACCACAAAGAGGTATAAAATTAGAACTATTGGGGAAAGCAAGGACTACTTTTTCCATTTTTCTTGTATTTAACCCAGGGAGAAACACAGGAGTCTTATTAAACTTTCAGGGAATTAATTATAATTTATTTCATAGAATTACTTTGAAGGGAATTTAAAACACTCTAGCTCACTCACTATATTTTATAATGGAAGTGACTTCTCCAAATTCACTTGGTAATTTAGAAGACAGTTAAGAGAAGAAACCGGATCTCCTGACTTGTGTTCAATTGCTCTTATTCTATTACCTTGTTAGTCCTAATTTTTTAATTTAATAATTCTCACCTGGGATGGAGGACTGGGGTTGCATGAAGGGAAGTGTGTTGGGGTAGCAGAATCATTGCAAGGAAGGAGAGAGTCTGCTGACAGACATATGCACACAGGGGAAATGTGTGGAGGCCAGAACAAGGTTGAGAACCTGCTGTTTACTGTAATATAAACTGAGTCAGGGTGATGAAGATGGGAGCCTTAGAAGAGAAGGGCTTCAGTTGAAAAAGAGATTAGCAAATTTAAAAAGAAGAAATAGCACACTAAACTTTTATATATATATATATATGTACCATCCATTCTTAGAGAGACTCAAAAACCTATTGTCTTTTGATAGTACAGCTTTTCACCTGGTCCATCTGTCTTCATTGTGACTCTACTCTTGGCATTTATAAGCTGACTTTTCTTTGAATTACTGAAAACATCTTCTCCAAAGAAAGTGTTAGCATTTCTTTGATACTGGCTATGTGCTGTCTGCAGAGTAAACAGCTGAAAAGGACAGGACAGCCCTTTGTGCCTTAGTCGTCACTGATTCAATAGTTGCACTTCTTGGTTACACTTGCTGTCAGGCTTTGGAACTGGCCATGTTTTCAGCAAGGAAGATCAGCTAAAGTTATACCATCTATTATGTGGGAAGCTGTTTTACAGTTAAAAAAAAATTATCTTGAAGAGGTATATATATTCGCTTGAGAAGGTAAGATACAGTATTGATACAGATAATCTACAGTTACTCTACAGAGTGAGCATTGTGGGGGAATAGAATCAACATCTAAACCATCACAAAATGATCCATGGGAGCACCATCAAAAGAATTTAACAGACTAGTGCAAAAATAGGTTATAAATATCAATTTTGGGTGCCGAGCTACCATGCTAAGGGTTATCATTGCTTTTCTGAGGAGAAACAATCCACTGCAACAGCATTTTGGAATGCTGGAAGCTCTGTTAAAAGTGAGAAGTGTTGTTAAAGATGTGGTACAGAAGTTGAGACACTGCTTACTCATTGAGAGAGGATATAGGAGTAAGGACAAAGGGGCAAATGAGATAGAATTAAGAGTTACAGAGCTGCAGTCCAAGATAAACCCAAGAAGGTGTATATTTAGGTTTGTTAGGACTGAAAGACTGGACAAAGGCACAGAGTTTAATGGAGAGGGTAGATTTACAGGGAACTTGGACTAAAAGTAATTGAAAGAAAAGAATCGGGGGCACGTTAACAAAAACTACTTTTCTTGCATTTGAATTGTGATAGTAACCTGATTTAACAAATAAGATTCCATTTATCATGCTTGGCCTATGTACTCACAAGGGATGGACATTTGCAAAGAATATTGCAAGTTCACTACTTTCTTTATAGGTGGAACACGTTACTTATAAAAGTTATGCAGAAACTGCAAGTTTTTTACATTGTATAAAATTACATTGAATAAATCTGTGTTCCCTGAAGTGAATCAAAAGGAAGATAAAGTCAATTCATATTTTTATATTCAATGTTTAAGATACTAATTGAGCATATGATCAAATAATGAATTAAATTTTCTCCATGTCTTATTATGACAAGGCAGAGATATGGTACTTTACTTGAAGATCCAAAGGAAACTTGATCCACAAGATTAATTAGACAATTCTTGGTGTTCCACATCTCCAGATTACAGATAATAACAATAAATTTTCTAACAAATATACAGTGAGTAATCATAGGTGATAGGATGATCCTCAATTCACATACTGTATCTTATATGGTAGATTCTACATTTTGCTACTGGCCATGATTCCAAAGTGTCCAAATAACTTGTCTGATAGCACAGATTCTAGATTTTTTCCTTTTCTATTCCTTTTTGGAGTTGGCTCTGTTGGTTATTTTTAGTGCATCTATTATGATATATGAAATGTACTGCATCCTTATTGTAATGGCAATAAAATTCTAATAACATGCATTAAAACCAATTGGTAGACCTGAATATCTCCTGATCTGATGAATGAGAAAAGGAGGGTCTCCATTTATCTATTTCAGATATTATACACTGAATTCCAGACTGGAAGACGCCCGTGTCTATGTTGACACAACATAAATTTGTCAATCTTTTCAGAACTTCTCTTTATTTGAAAAGCATTCAGGAACTTTTCCAGCACATATTATTAAGGAAATATCAAAGGAAGATTAACAAGTCAGAAGAAGAATAGGAAATAAATAAACCTGTTGACAAGATGAACTTTATTTCCACCAGCTGGTTACTGAAGCAGGAAATACAGGATTTTCTAATGAGGCACTGGACTATTTTTGCAAGTTTGATCTTGCTACTTGCTGGTGTACATTGGATTCATAATTAACAGTGAAGTAATGTTTATCACTATTATTGTGTCATCATCTGTTTTAAAGCTGAAAATACATGATAGTACACACTTGTGAGCTGATAAATTTTCATAAAAATATATATACTCTCATTAGTATGCACTGATTTTTATTTTGGGTGATTTAACTTTTCCAGTGAGTAGTGAACAGGTGCATAATCATATGTTTGTATAATCATGATAGCAATTTGTGTTGTTTTAAAGAACCCAATGTTAATGTCTTTACAGATATTTGAGACAGATTAAATTACAAATTTGAGCAGCATTTTCTGGCATTGGATAGACAATGAAATAAAATAAATCATCAGATTAATTAAAAAAATTTTACATTTAACACATTTATTTATTAAAAATTATTCTATCATATTTACCCAACTGCTTTATAAACTGCTGTTTCTTGGGGCTTTGAAGAGTAGAAATGTTACTCTATTTATTGTTAATAAGATTAATCTGATCATTTTGGACATCTGAGAATTAATTTCCGCCACTGATAATCTGTACCATGATCTGGTTTTGTACTTACATACAAAAACATGGATCATCAAAATTAACCTGAAATATGTCAGCATCAACTACATAATTTAGAATAACAAAATATCAGAAATGTCCTCAATGCCCAGCAATATGGAATTCTTAAATAAATAACCTAAAAAATGGAATATTATGAATCAGTGAAAATGATTTTGTAAAATTTTTGTAGCATGGGAAATGATCATGATATAGTACTAGGTATAAGCCAGACTCAAATTTATACAAGATAAATATTTCTAGAGGAAATAAAAGAGTGGTTAGCTCCAGTTGCTATTATTGTAACAAATTATTACTTTCTTCTACACACATTTGTATTTTCAAACATTTTTTGCCATGGGCATACATTTATTTGGAATCAGAAAACTAACCATTATTTAAAATAAAATTATTAATCATTGAAAAAATAAATAATGGAGACTACGTATATCACAGAAGACCTCAGACCTCTTCCTTTTCTTCTACTTGTACATCTTGCTTACTGGAAAACACTGATTAAAAAGCAAGGAAAAATATAATTTTATTGATTCAATGGAGTAAAAACAAAACAAAACAAAACAAAACAAGCACCAAAGTACCACTGTGTGTGGGTAAGAAGCTCAAGTAGCTTTAAAGATTTTACATAACCTGTAGCAACATTCAGAGAAAACTACTTATTAGAACAGGCTCTTTGGAAAAAGTGGCACAGAGAGGCTTTATATACTAAGGGACAAAGTCCAGAAGATAAATGCAATTTCAAAATGGAGCGTTGTTTTACAAAAAAAAAAAAAAAAGTTACCTCTTTCCTCTTTATCTGAAGTATATATGTACACTCTAAACCTCGATTATAGTTTTCATGCCCAAAGTGCAGCCAAGCTTTTCAGCTACAGAGTTCCAGCGCCTGAAGTTCATTGTGCTGATAACAAGGCCAAATCTCTACATGGGCATTCTGGCCTTATGGACTCCAAAAATCTGATCTTCTTCACAAGCTGGTTAATGATACCATTTTGCCAATCAGCCAGGTTTATGTCTTCAGGGTTATCTTTTACACTCTGACTTTGGCTTCATACAGACAATTGGTCATTATCTATGAAATGATTCTCTTTACCCCCTCCCAATCTGTTCTCACTGTCATTGCTCCAGTTTAGACCCTCTTTTCCTCTTCTCTACCTGTTCTATCCCCTTTAATCCATCTGGAACATTCCTGCCTGACTAATCTCCCTGACGTCAATCTTTGATTGCATTACTCCATGCTCAAAACCACTAAATGGTTCCGATTTAATGCTGAATTAAGTCCAAACTCCTTAGATTGACAATCTAGGTCCTCTATAATTGGATCCTAAACAACATTTTCCCCAACATCTTTATTCCTCTGCTCATGGATCTGATGATCTGGCCCATCTAGAATAAGAAACATTTCCCAAATCTGTCATATCCTTTTCCAGCTCACAAAAAGTTACGCATTTAATTTACTATTACATTCATATTTAAACATTTTATTTAGGATCTAATAAATTCTGAACTACTAAAGGGTGAAGACAATGTATTGGGCTTTGTAGCTCAGTGTTGATTATAGAGCCTTGCAAATATTATTTTTCTCTAAACTCACAACTTTTCCAAAAAAAATTTTTTTAAAAGAATAAAAAACAAACAAACAAAAGGCAAGTGGGGAAGAGTGTACACTGCAGCTTTTGTGAAAAGCAAGTATAGTATGTCAACATAATAATCATGAATTCCCCTTTGGTAATGTACTTTCTTGAGTGGTAATGGGAGAGACGTCAAATCTCCATGAAGAACACTTGCATTATAAAATTTTAAATCCCTTCTGCATAGATGCATTTTAAGTAAATCCTCACTTGCCTTTTTCTAGCCTTTGGACATTGGCTTCAGCAGGAATATTTTTGATCCATTATTTATTTTTCTTAGTGAATAGATAATATTATCAGTTGAAATTTAAATAAATTACAAGGATAATAAGTTAGCTAAGTTGCATTCCAATGAAGTATCAACTAAATTAAATCCATTAACTTGGAGCCTTTGACAGAATTGTGGTTTGTTGACATTACCTGTCTCTTCCTGAAGAAAGAAGAAAATTAAATAGATATGTCATATCAGGTATTCAGTGAAACAAACATTCCTCTGTAGAATGTCCTGGGCTCAATACAATTAATTGGAACCCAATGTCCTGTATCTCTTGTGTTTTCATCTATGTTTTTTAGTTTCTAGGCAGTAAATATTGAGGCTGAGAATTTAAGAGTCTCAGGCAACAAGGAATGACTCAGTTTTATCCTTTAGACTCTTGTTTATAAAGCATACAAGTAAACTGATATATTACGGAAAGATTTCCTAGCAATGATAAAGGGAAAAATTACAAAGGATTTTCACAAAGTATGACAGGATCTTGGCAGGACAGAACAGTGTACTGAAATTAACAAGATGAAGTATAATAAGAACTAACCGAAAGTTTTGTACTCAACTTCTCCCCAACCAAAAGACTCAGGTAAGTAAGCCAGGGTTGAAGTGATTGCTTGTGAGAAAGCCTAAGGGTTTTAGTTGACTATAATGGCAAAACCAGTCAATGCCGATGTTATAACCAAAAAGTTAATGTATCCTGAGCCTGCACTGAATGTTGCCCAGGAGAAAGGTTACAGTCCCACTATTCTCTGGGCTGATCAGATCACTTATAAAACATTGTGTTCTCAGGGGACACTTTAGGGAGAATATTGGGATGTGATAAGCAAAGGTGACCAATATGGTTAAATCTCTCTATAAGCAAAGATTGAAGGAACTCAGTGTCACACTTGAGTAGAGGGTATGTGGGCATAACAGCCCCTTCATACCTTATGAACTGCTAATGGAGAAGACAATAGATTTATTTTGTTGTGGCTACAGAGCCTCTCACTATGACCAGTGGGTTTTAAAAGACAGGAACATTTATGTGCTGTATGAGCTGATTCCTATACTATGTAGGTAGTTGTATTAGATGACCTTGCAGTTCCCATCAAGTTACAATATCCAAACTTCTGAAATGTATCCTGCTTAGGGTTAATCCTCTTCTCACCCTCAGCCTCACTATACAAAATGCATATGATGGGAAGAGAACAAAATCATACCAAGTCAATTTGAGCTGTAGTCCTTCACACCAGGAAAAAAAAAAAAAGAGAAACAACAACAAAAAAACTAGTGCTCTGTGCCTACGTACTGAATAAATGCATACATTTCAGATCACATCTCTACCAGAATTTTTCTTTATCGCTCAGAAGTGCTCTTCATCTCTTTGAGTACACAGATGTCTCTTCATCTCTACTTAAGCTCAGATCACACTGTAGCCTACATTGTATCCGGTAGACAGCGAAAACCTCAGATGAGGGGCCTATAATGTTTTCATGCTAGGATTTGGTGATAACTGAGCATGTCTAAAAGAATAGTGTATGTGGCCTGCTAGGACCTATTTGAATGAGTGATTAAGAGTCCTCCTATTGAAAAAAACAATTGATATGAAGGAAAGAAAGATTCAAGAAATAGGACTAAAAAATAGGACTTACTTATTTGGCTGCATTTTGTGCTAGGTATACTGAAGAATCCTCCTGCTGAAAACAACCATGATTCTGAAAACCTTTAAAAATATATTGATGAGATGACAAAATATTAACAAATACTCAGAAGACAAAAAGAAAACGAACAAAGGTGAAAAACTGAAAAAGTAGGATAATCAGAAAGCAGATTTTAACCTTGGGAGTTTTTCCTGATTTGTGAATTTACGCCTCAATGTTAGTTTCAAAGTGCTAGGAGGACCAGAGATAAAGCCTGGGGCTTATCTGAGGGGAAGATTCTAATGAAGCTAAGACCCCCAAGGGCTATGCAGTTAGTGCAATGGTGAACAAGAACTATATCCCATCTCAGAGAATTACTATGAAAATTGCCTATCATGAATTTTGGCCTTGAGTGAAAGGAAAAAATTCTTACCTGAGAATGGGTAATAACAAGCTAATACAGGTTTTCAGCTCCAATTTACACTACCTGGTGGGGTGGGGTAGCATCTAAAAGAGTTAAGCTGATAATTAAGTTTAAAGTAGTCCTAGGAGGATGATATCTCAGAAGTCTGGCAGGAATAAACTCACAATTCCTGGCTAGAGAAACCCAGATCTCTAAGGTTCCAGAGATAAAACAGAATTAAAATGAACTTAGAGTCAAATTTCATAAAATATGCAAAAAAAAACAAGGCACCCTGAGTGAAATACAGCAGAAGAAAAAGAATAAAATGGGCATCATAACTGACATTGGGAATATATATAGAAAGATTTTGTATAATGAAACAAATATGAGAAGGGATTGCAAAAATGAATAAAAAGTAAATGAATACAATACTCAAAACAGTATGGCACTGGCATAAATATAGACACGTAGACCAACGGAATAGAACTGAGAGTACAGAAAAGAACCCACACATCTATGGCCAACTGCTTCTCAACAGAGGTGCCAAGGACACCAAATGGGGAAAGAACGTTCTTTTCAACAAACGGTTCTAGGAAAACTGGATGTCCACATCCCAAAGAATGAAATTGAACCCCTGCCTCACACCATATACAAATATTAACTTGAAATGGATCAAGGACCTAAACAAAGAGCTAAGACCATAAAACTCTTATAAGAAAACATAAGGGGAAAAACTGTGTGACCTTGGATTTGGCAGTGATTTCTTTGATAGGACACCAAAAGCATGAGCAACACAAGAAAAAAATAGATTAAATGGGCTTCATCAAAATTAAAAACTTTTGTACATCCAAGGACAGTCTCAAGAAAGTGATAAAACAACCTACAGAATAGGAGAAAATAATGGCAAACCATATATCTGATAACTACATAAACTTGATAAAGGGTTTAATATCCTGAATATATAAAGAACTGCTACTACAACTCAACAACAAAAAGACAAATGAGTCAATTATAAAATGGGAAAAGGATTTGAATAGACATGTCTCCTAAGGAGATATACAAATGGCCAATAAGCACATAAAAAGATGTGCAACATCACTGGTCATCAGGGAAATGCAATTCATAACCATAAGGACACCACCTCACATCCACTAGGATGGCTATTATTAAAAACAAAACAAAACAAAAAAAACCCAGAAAATAACAAGGGTTGGGAAGATGTGGAGACATTGGAACTTTTATACATTGTTGGTAGGATTGTGAAATGGTGCAGCCACTGCAGAAAAGAGTTTGATGGTTCCTCAGAAAGTTGAACATAAAATATGACCCAGCAATCCCACTTCTAGGTATATATCTTAAAGAACTGAAAGCAAGGAGTCAAGCTTGATATTTGCATACTAGTTTCATAGCAGCATCAATCACAATAGCCCAAAGTGGAAAAATCAAATCTCTATCAACAGACAAATGGGTAAACAAAATGTGATATATACATATAATGGAATATTATTCAACCATAAAAATGAATGAAGTTCTTATACATGCTCCAAAACAGATGAACCTTGAAGACATCATGTTGAATAAAACAAGGCAGAGACGAAAGGACAAATGTCATATGATTTCATTTATATGAAATACCTAGGAAAAGCATATCATAGTGACAGAAAGTAGATTACAGATTACGAGGGGGATGGTGTAAAAGCAGTAGTTTAGTGGGTGTAGAACTGTGGTTTGGGGTGATGCGGAATTTTTCATAAAGGATGGTACAATATTTGAGGGAAATCAGTATCACTGAATGATACTCTTGAAATTGGTTAAAATGGGAAATTTGGGGTTGTATATATGTTACTACAATAAAAAGTTAATAAAACATAAAATAAAGCATCACAACTTAAAACAAGTCAAGTGAATATAAAAATGACTAATATGATAAAAAATAAGGATAGAAATGAAAATTATAATAATTGTGTGCCAGTTTGAATGTATTATATCACCAAAAGGCCATTATCTTTGATACAATCTTGTGTGGGCAGGCGTATTAGTGTTGATCAGATTGTTATTCTTTGATCGAGTGTTCCCATGGAGATGCGACCCACCCAACTGTGGGTGATGACTCTGATTGGATAATTTCCATGGAAGTGTGGCCCTGCTCATTCAGCATGGGCCTTGATTAGTTCACTGGAGCACTATATAAGCTCAGACAGAAGGAGCACGCTTGCACAGCCAAGAGGGACACTTTGAAGAATGCACAGAAGTTGAGAGAGTAGCTGCAGATGAGAGACAGTTTGAAGACGGCTGTTGAAAGTAGACTCTTGCTCCAGGGAAGCTAAGAGAGGACAAACACCCCAAAAGCAACTAAGAGTGACATTTTTGAGGAACTGCAGCCTAGAGAGGAATGTCCTGGGAGAAAGCCATTTTGAAACCAGAACTTGGGAGCAGACACCAGCCATGTGCCTTCCCAGCTAACAGAGGTTTTCCGGACACCAATGGCCATTCTCCAGTGAAGGTACCTGATTGCTGATGTGTTACCTTGGACACTTTATGGCCTTAAGACTGTAACTGTGTAACTAAATAAACCCTCTTTATAAAAGCCGATCCATTTCTGGTGTTTGGCATTCCAGCAGCATTAGCAAACCAGAACAAACTGAAATTAAAATATGTATAAAAGTAACATATAAATCAGGAGGGAATTGATTTAGATTAAATTGTTCTAGAGTCCCTATATTGTTTAGGAGAAGGGCAAAGTTTAATCATAAAAATTGAAAAATTAAAATTTCCAGGATAAGCACTAAAAGAATATAAATAGCATATATTCTAATCTAGGGGAGGGGAAAACTGTAATGAGAAAAAATAGTCAACTAATTCCCCAAACAGATAAGAAAGGAGGGAAAAAAAATAGAAAAGGAGGAACAAATGAAACCCAAAATAAGATACTTTGTGCCAGTGTTGTAAGTATTTTAGAAAACATTTAATTCTCTCAACAACTCCGGTTTGGCATATTAATAATTCCACTAACTCCGGTTTGGCATATTAATAATTCCACTATATATATGAGACACTGAGGCACAAAGAAGTTATGTGGTTATTCCAAGGTAACAAAACTAGAAATGCAACTAGAAAGTTTAAGAGTTGGAATTCAACAGTGTTTGCTCTTAACTACTACATGTATGAAAAGATGCAGAACCTGGGAATAAAGCTAATGAAAAGATGTGAAAGCACCTTATGGAGAAAATTATAAAATCTATCGATTTATAAAGAGGATGTAGAGAAAAGAACAGCTCATGTTCATGAACGAAGAATCAATATCATAAAAGCTAATTCTTCCCAAGTTGATATACGATTGAAAATGCACGTAGTTGTAATTTTTCACGGATTTGCAAAGTTAATTAAAAAAACTTATGTGAACTACCAAAGCACAAAGAATAGTGAAAACACTTATGAAGAATAAGGTAAGATTGGCTAGCCAGCTGTCAAGACTTTTTTTTTTTGCAATAAATTCAAACTTACAGGACAGTTGCAAAAATAATACAAACCCCATACACAGAACTCCAGCCCACCCCAACCCCCCTCCACTGATACCCAGATCTACCAACTTCAATATTTTGTCACTTTACCATTTCTTTCTTTCCCTCCCTATCATCCATCATCTATTGCTCTGTCTTCTGAACATATGAGAGCAAGTTGCCCACATCCTTGAACAAATAATATATTTCACATATACATTTCCTATGAACAAGAATATTCATTTATGTAATCACATTAAGTATAATCAAGAGATTCAAGAAATTTAACATTGATATAAAGCTCATATTCTATATTTCATTTTTTTCTATGTCCCAATTGTGTCCTTTTGAGCCTTTTCTCCTCTATTCTTAGATCTCATCCAGGATCATCTGTGGCACTTAATTGTCATTATCTATTTAGACTGTCTTTTTTTTCAACTGTGGAAACATACATACAGCATAAGTCTTCCCATTCCAACCCCTCCCAAGCATTCCATTTAGTGAGATTAATCACATTCACAATGTTGCAATGCCATCACCCTCCCACCATCCATTACTAGAAATTTCCCTTCACCCCAAACAGAAACCCTACACTCATTTCTTATTAACTCCCTAATGTCCCTTCCCCCACTTCTCATAACCCATACTCTACTTTTCATCTCTATGACCATATTCTCTGATACTTTCTTTGTGTTTACCGTGGGGCTTATATTTAGCATCCTAAATCTATAACAATCTTGTTTTCTTTGATACCAACTTAACTTCAATAGGACATATAAACTATGTTCCTATATTCCTCCATTCCCCTACCTTGATGTAGTTCTTGTCAAAAATTACATATTTTACATTGAGTCCAAAGCCACTGATTTATGATTACAGTTTATGTATTTTAGATCCTACAGGAAGTAAATAGTGGAATAACAAATCAAAATACAGTAGTATTGGTATTTATATTTGCCATGTGATCTTTACTGGAAATCTTTATTTCTTCATGTGGTTTCAGTCAATTGTTCAGTGTCCCTTCCTTTCAGCCTGCACAATTCCCTTTAGCATTTCTTATAGGACTGATCTACTAGTGATGAAGTCCCTCAGTTTTTGATAATCCGGGAATGTTTTCATCTCCCCTCATTTTCAACCTCTAGGTGTTTGTGAATTTTCTAAGTCTCTGATGGTTATTGACTTCTAATTGTATTCCCTTGTGGTCAGAGTATGTGCTTTGAATAATTTCAATTTTTTTAAAATTTATTGAGGCTTGTTTTATGTCCCAGCATATGGTCTATTCTGGAGAAAGTTCCATGACCACTAGAGAAGAATGTGTATCCTGGTGATTTGGGATGTAATGTTCCATATATGTCTGTTAAATCCAATTGATTTATCAGATTGTTTAGGTTTTCAATTTCCATATTGGTCTTCTGTCTGGTTGATCTATCTATAGGAGAGAGTGATGTGTTGAAGTCTCCCACAGTTATTGTGGAACCATCCATTGCTTCCTTTACTTTTGCCAGTGTTTGTCTCATGTATTTTGTGGTACCGTGATTGGGTGCATAAACATTTATGATTGCTATTTCTTCTTGTTGAATTGCCCCTTTTATTAGTACGTAGTGGCCTTCTTTGACTCTAATAACATCCTTGCATTTAAAGTCTATTTTATCTGAGGTTAATATTGCTACTCATGCTTTCCTTTGGCTGTAGCTTACATGAAATATTTTTTCCATTCTTTCACTTTCAATTTCTTTGTGTCCCTGTGTCTACAATGAGTCTTTTGCATGCAACATACTGATGGTTCATATTTTTTGATCCATTCTGCCAATCTATATCTTTTAATTGGGAAGTTTAATACATTTACATTCAATGTTATTACTGTGAACACATTTCTTGAATCAGCATCCTATTCTTTGCTTTATGTTTGTCAGATACATTTTTTCCTTCTCTCTCTTCTTGTCCTTTAATGAACCAATATTGAATCTCTTTCATACTGAACCTTTCTCTCTATATATATCTCCTTCCTTTGCTTCACTGTTGGTAGGGTTCCCTTTAGTATCTGAAGTAGAGCAGGTCTTTTATTAGCAAAATCTCTCGGCATTTGTTGTCTGTGAAAAATTTAAGCTCTCCCTCAAATTTGAAGGAGTGCTTTGCTGGATAAAGTATTCTTGGTTGGAAATTTTTCTCTCTCAGAATTTTAAATATGTCATGCCACTGACTTCTTGCTTCTATGGTGGCCTCTGAGTAGTCACTACTCAGTCTTATGTTGTTACCTTTGTATTTGGTGAGTTGCTTTTCTCTTGCTGCTTGCAGCACTTGCTCCTTCTCTTCAGTATTTGACAGTCTGATCAGAATATGTCTTGGAGTGCGTTTATTTGGATTTATTTTATTTGGAGTTCGCTGGGCATTTATGCTTTGTGTATTTATATCGTGTAGAAGGTTTGGGAAGTTTTCCCCAACAATTTCTTTGAATACTCTTTCTAGACCTTTACCCTTCTATTCCCCTTCTGGGACACCAATGAGTCTTAAATTTGGACATTTTATTTTATCTATCATATCCCTGAGGTCCATTTGAATTTTTTTTTATTTTTTTCCCCATTCTTTCTTTTGTTCTTTCATTTCCGTTCTGTGGTCCTTGAGGTCACTGATTCATTATTCAGTTTCCTCTAGTCTTGTACTATGAATATCTAGAATGTTTTTAATTTGGTCAGCAGTTTCTTTTATTTCCATAAGATCATCTATTTTTTTATTTACTCTTGCAATTTCTTCTTTTTTCTTCTAGGGTCTTCTTCATATCCTTTATATCCTGTGCCATGCTCTTCTTCATGTCCTTTATATCCTGTGCCATGCTCCCATTGTTTGTCTTTAGTTCTTTGATTAACTGCTCCAAGTACTGTGTCTCCTCTGATCTTTTGATTTGGGTGTTTGGGTTTGGGTTATCCATATCGTCTGGTTTTTTCATATGCTTTAAAATTTTCTGTTGTTTTTGGCTTCTTGGCATTTGCTTTACTTGATAGGGTTCTTTTAGGATATGTAGAATTATTCAAAGGCTAATCTCTAATTTGTCAGATCTACAGCTTGGTGGAGTACACTTTCTCTAACTAACCAGCAGATGGCGTCCATGAGTCACCTATTCCCCTCAAGTCAGTTCTCCCCAACTTTGTGGTGTGTGGGGGTCTGATTCTTGTGGGGTCCAATTGGTGCACCAAGTTTGGATGTGTTGTTGGTGCTGTCTGCCCTAAATGTGGGGCGTGTGTCTGAGTGGTTAGGGAGGGAGGGCAGCTTTAATAATCAAACCTCCCAGGTGTTCCTGGAGATTTAAGGCTGTTGCAAGAGTCTAAACCTTCATTTCAGTCTCACCACAGATTGTCTCTGCCACAGACCCACAAGTCCTTGGTGTTGGCGTATGGACCCTGGGATTTCCAAGTGAGTCCCTCTTCCCAGCTGTGCCCTTCTAGGGCCCCTGCTGAGGGAAGGTTGTGTTACATCACAAGTGTGTGCTGTCCCTCAAGGGAAGTTCTGGGCTGCCGGGCTGTGTAGGGGCATTCCCAGCCTGCTGTAAGGATAGCTGAATGGGGCGTGTTAATTTCCCCCTTTTGGCACAGCTCTGCCTTCCCAGCTCTGGGACAACTAGCTGTGGGTATGCGAAAGCCTATTGTCCGAGCCCAATATTGTGGCATGTGTGTATGTGTTTCCGAAAACACTTCCAGTCACACTGGGTTTTTTGCCATGGCTCTGGGCTATTGCGCCTGTGCTGGGCAGGAACGTTCCCAGCCCGCTGGGAAGATGGCTGCAAGGGGCGTGGGTTTTTTTTCCCCTTTTGGCTCACCACTGCCTTCCTCGCTCCAAAACAATTAGCAGGGGGTATGCGAAAGGCTATCTTCCACACCAGATATTGAGGCATTTGCACAGCTCGTTCCTGCCACGCTTCACTGTGCAGTTCTCGCTGCTGAATCTGCAGCCACTTTTGGGTTTTTTAAGAAAGAACTAGCCCACCTTCAAACGCCAACCCATGGTTTCCCCACACTGCAGCGTGGCTGCCAGATATTCAGCAGACTTACTCACTCATTTCAGAATGCAGACTCCCTGTTTCACGAAGTGCATGGTTCCTGTGGATTTAGCAGACCTTGTCCAGCTGGTGCATCACTGGAATTGGTGTTCTCAGTCACTTTCTGGCTTTTATCTAGTATTTTTCACAGAGGTATTTTTTTGCCCTGTCTCTCCTAGCCGCCATCTTCGGTTCTCCCTGTCAAGACTTTTTAAAAGTTATAACACTATTTAAGACAGTGTAGGATGGCACAGAGGTAAACAAATTGATCAGTGGAACAGACCAGAAAGATCAGAAACAGACCCACACAAAGTTATGGGCATTTTATTAATGCTAATTTTATTAATGCAACAGTAAATATGAGTGAATTACAGCTATACGAGTCAACTTGGATGAACTAGGGTCATAATTTCGAGGAAAAGATATAGGTTTCAGAAGAATACATTCAGTATGGTTGTAATGCATGCAAAATAAAACAGCATGCTGTTTAGAGCAAACAAAGTTATGTGGCAAAATTATAAAGATAAGGAAGTAATGGTAAATGCAAAATTCAGGGAAGAGGCAGGGAAGGTGGCAGGATTGGGGAAAAGTGTGCACAGGATGCCTGTCATGCTAAAGCTCTTTTTTCTAGATTTGGGAGTTGGTTATATAGATGTTCACTGCATCTTTGTTTGAAGGAAAGTTGACATTGTAGCATTGCATTACTCACTGAGACTATATTTAGACTTGCATTTACAGTCTTATGCTATTGTCCGAAAAAAGTGTACGAGAGAATGAGAAAAGAGAGAACTAAAAAGAAAAGACCTACCTCAGGTCTTTATGACACTGGAAGCATAAAAACAGGCAAAGGTGGCATGGCATGTGTACAGTGATCTGAGCAGTTGTCTGGGCCAGTCATAAATGGAGAGAGGGAAAGACAGTGGGTAACAGAACATTAGCTACAACAAAGGATATGACAGAGGGAAAGACAGTGGGTAACAGAACATTAGCTACAACAAAGGCTATGATTCCCACAGTCAAAGCCAGAAGGAAGCTGTCAGATTTTATGGGGTGACAACATGGCCATTTAAAAGTACATATATGACATACCCTGAGGACTCCCAGAAGCCTCTGGAAGGATTTTGAGGATTGAATGGAGGAACCCAAAAAACTGCAGGAGAAGGTAAAGCCAGAAAAATACTGTTTTCTTACTGTCCATGTTTTATCTAAAGATAAGCATTTTCCGAGGAAATGTGAGTATCTGTTATTTGTGTGCATGTAATGGATAATGGATATTAATTTATTGAGGACAGGGATCATGTATTTCTTGTATTCTAATGGCCCATGACCCAATGGAAAAGAATAAAAATTCTTTAAATGAAATGCATAAATCTAAGAGAACCCCTATAAAACAACTTTTAGGTGTATCTTGATGGTAGATAATAGGGATACCATTTTTAAAAACAAAAGAAGGCACATGACTTATTCTAACACTACAGTGCTCTTCTATTAGTCTCCAAAAACCAAAAGATGAACCCAAATTTAACTCAATATTTAATTTTGGGGAAATATGGGAAGACAGTAGGAAGGGGCATGTGAGGGCATGTGTGTTCAGGAGTTTATAAAAGAGACAAGAAACAAAGTGCAATAGATAGAGAGAGTGATTTATGTGCACATGGAAATCTGGAAGTAAACACACACACATACACACACGCACACACACATAACTCTCAAATTTATACCAGCCCTAAAAGGCTCCTTTCTTTCCAGCTTGGCAATGCCATTGGTATCTAGCACCCCATGTAGTTGCTGCCTTTGGCTGCTGGCTAGAATGTAGAGTTTCTGCAAACTACATCTGAAACGGGCAATGGGGAGGAAAAATTGGATGAGATTCAACATAGGAAAAGCCAAAAGTATTATAAAATGCTTTCCAATCATGGAGTCTATTAGGTCTTGGAATAATCTCAGTAGGAAAAATGTGAGAGCTGTATCATAGGAAAGACTTTAAAAACCTCAAAGAAAAATTCGATTTAAACTGTTAACAGGGCAAACATCTGCAGCTGATGAAAAGCACGACCTTTAGAATATGACCCGAGTTATAACAATTGATGAAATTTACGTGATAAAGAGAAAAACTTGCAATCCATGGCCTTGTGCTGGAAGGTAAAGGACTGATTTCAATGGGTCATTATTTGCTTTCTAGGGAAAAAGACCAGTTTAATATTTAAAAATATGGAATTGTTAAGTTTCGAGGAGCATGATATATGCAACCTACTGTCAAATGCTTAGATAGATAGATAGAAAGATACACAGAAAGATAGGCAGACAGAGATAGCTGATGGATAGATAGGCAGACAGGTAGACAGAATGGTATAATAAAAATGGCAAAATGTTGAAAGTTGATAAATCTAGGTGTCTGGGTAGGGGGCATATTGGAGTTGTCTGTATAGATTTTGTGTTATTTTTGAAACTGTCCTGTAAGTTTGAAATTATTTCAAAATAAAAAGTTAAAAGAAATAAAAAAAAAATATGACTTCCCAAAGTAAACAAAATGAACGGGATGGCCTGGCAGCAAGATGCAGTAGATGAGAGGCTGCCATAATTAGAGTTTTCCTTACAGCGCCAAGCATCTTATTTACAGAAAATGCTTCTAAAGAAATTTTAATCGCCACCATGAAGGAAGTTTTGCTAATGCCCACACAGTGGTGAACCTAAGTCCTGCTGTTTCTGTATTTAGATTTCAGATCTGTCCTTCCTAGGTTTTGGAGGCAATGTGTTCATGTACATAGATAACCATAATCCCATTTGTAAAGAGAAGAGAAAGAAAAGTTCTTTGTACAGAACTGTACCGTGGACTTCTCATCAGCACTGGGTGGTCCTCTGAGACTTTCATTTCTTTTCTTCACAAAAGCATAAGATGAAGTTTCAGTGCCTTCCTGTGTGTTTGATTTTAAAATACCAACCACTCGATTGTTCAGAACAAAGTCCTTTTAATCAAAAAATGGCTCCTGATTCCTCAGACACCTTCCATGTAAAAGGTAATGAGTGTTTTAGGATTTTAAAATATGCTTCACTGTAATCCCTTGGGCTTTTCTCTTTCACAGAATTAACTACCTATTTTGCTAAATGCCTGCAGAGACTTGGTCAAGTTCATGCTTTCCCCTTTAAAGCTGTTGAAACTCTTCAGTTGTGAAAATAACCTAATGAAAAGTAGCCTCTTTATCCTCCTCCTGCACTTGCAGACTATTCTGGAATGAATATTTCACATAGTTAGGCACAGCCTCAATGTGTTTTAGGGACAATTGGGTGGAAATAGAAAAGTCTCAGAGCGAGACAGAATCATTCTGGAGACAAACAGGCTGCCAGGGCTGGCAGCTGTGCCATTACAAATCAGACTGTACTCCCCAGCGCTGTCTCACTTATCAATTTTGACAGGTGACTGTCTTGACTTCTTGGAACATTTATCAAAGAGGACAAATTGTGCTGAATGTCAGGTTTGCCAGAATGACTTTGGTTAGTAGTTGACTATAATGAAAGTAGGTCTCTTAAGAGAACAGTCTGCCTAAATAATTTTTGCTTAAGAAAGTCACCTATTTATTTATTTGAATCTATCCTCTTCCATTTCTCCCACTTCAGTTCAAGTCATTTTCATTTCCCACCTGGACTATAAAAGTTGACCCCTAGTTTATCTCTTTTCTTAGGGTTTTTTTCCTCCAAATTTGCCCTCCACACTCCTGTGAGAAACGGTACTGCTTGAATGACAATCTCACTCTGCCAGCCTCTTCTAATGTGGAATTGTCATCCCACTGCCTGTAGTATAAAGTCCAAGTTTCCAAAGACTTCTTTGGCCCCAGCATGATTTTCCAGCATCTTCCCATTTCTTTCTTCATTTCTCATAATTTACTCTCTAGTTCCACTGAACTATTTGCAGTTCCTTGAATCTACTGTGCTCAACGATGCCTTCATACCTTTGTGCTTGTCTGCTTGTTCAAAACTCTGCTTAGTTGTCATTTCCTCTTGGACCATTCCCCAAAGAGTCCATCACTGTCTTCTCTGAACCACACCTGTATTTTACTACTGTGTATGCCTCACAATAGTAATTATATATTTCCCACTTGTTTCCTCATCTAGATAGTGAACTCTTTTGATGGAAGACAGTCTCTTCTTTATTTTTTGGCTTTCCAGTGCCCAGCAGAGAACCTGAAGTACTGTGTTGCTCAAGAATATATTATTTCATGGTGGGTCACCATGGCTTTCAGAGAACGGAAAGTAAAGCATCTTTATATCATAGCAGAAGTGGAATTCACTTCAAAATATTTGGGTCTATAAGCAAAATTTAATGGAATATGAAAAGCAAAGTTTTAAAAAATTGCATGTTTAATCATGTATTATGGGACCACTATGGTTTGTGTTTGCATGCAGAAGGACTGAGGTCTTAGGGGTGAATTTTAAATATTTGACTGCTACATGCATGAAGTTGCAAATATGAGAAGTGAGACGAGATTCTAGATAGAGAGCATATACCAAACACTTCAGCATTTTAGTAAATATTGCCAAACATTTCTTTAATTTGTGCTTAACAAGAACATCTAATTTTGTGTCAGGCCTTTCCTCAATTCTCCACATTCCATAATCACCAAGTTCTCACAATTTTGCCTCTTAAATATACTTCCTATCCACCCCTGACTTTCCTTTTCCACTGCTGCAGCTAGTGTTGCCCCTATTCTAGTCTAAAAAGAAAGCTAACACTTCATTCATTTTACTCTTTAACACAAAAATAGTAAATCATTCAACAGACACATATTGAAAACATAACTGATGAGGGACATCCAAAAATGGAAGAAGGAATTAACAGTTAAATGGCAGAAATGAACTATGCAGTTACGATTGCATAGACTCTCATCTCCCTTCCTGCTTCAAAACCCAGAATGTGTAAGAAAAGTATATATTTTAAAAACCCAGTAGTGCTTTAAAATAAGAAAGGGAGCCCTGGGTGTATTGGAAATAGTGAGAACTCTCTGAAGGATGAAAGCAGAAGGGATTAGTTTAAGTCTGAAATTCAAACAAGAGAGACTGAGCATCAGGAAGTTTATCCTCTGAAACACTGCACCAGACAGGCTCTGAGCTGGGAGCCTCCAGACCCAGAGGAGGTGGGGTGTAGTGCACCCTGAGTGAGGATTCCTCCAGCCCCATCCTCCGTGCCACCTCCAAACACCAAGAGCCCTCTTAACCCTCCTCACAGCCCAAAGAGATAGGTTTTATTAGACCCCAACTTAGAGATAGGAAACTCAATTTAGCTCCAGGTAGACAGATCATGGAGTTAGAAGGCCAGGCAGTGCAATATTATGAAGGCAAAGGAGGAAGAGCATTTCAAGAAGATGCAGATGGCAACAACACCAATTCATGTCTCAAGCACTTGCACTTAGATCCAATCATCCATAAGATATGGAGTTTCATTACTGAAAGTTTATTTTCTCCTCTCTCCTTAAATATTTTCCACTCAGGGTGACCAAATTAAGACCTACAATGGTTAAATATTTGAATATATATATAGATATATAAATGTCTACCATGTATGTGCCAGTCACTGTACTATGCATTCTCATATATTATCTCATTTAATCTTGTGAGATACACATTATTAATACTATCTTCTTTGCATAGATGAGGAACCTCATATCATACAAGTATGAAGAAGTAGAGTTCTATTTGGGCTTACTTTTGGCTGATTCCAAATATAACTAAATATAATTTCTCCTATGGATTGCTACTATTAGACCTCTAGTTTGTTGGGTATAAATGTTCAAAGGTTATGTTTAATCTTTTCCTTTTTTACACACCATCTTCTCTTCCTGGAATCTCTCATCCAGACCCGACTTCTTGACTATCATACTCAGATAACAACTGCCTGCTTATCATCTGTATGAGTATTTAAGTGGTATCTGAAACTTAATGTGTCCAAAATCTTAACTCTTGATTTTGTCTTCTCCATCTAGTATCTCAATTTTAAAATTGGAGGACCAGTCATCAATTCCTCTGTTTTCCTTATTTCCATAACCAATCCATCAGCAATCATGTTTCTCTACTCAAAAATGTGTCTCAAATCATTGACTTTTTTCTACTTCTACCACTGTGAAAGCAGCCTCAGTTCCCACCTGGATTAGTACAACCACTTCCCACCAGTTTCCTCTGTTTGCCTCATTACCAAACTTGACAGTCCATTCTCCAAATGGCAGCCAAAGTGATATTTTAAAATACAAATCAGATCACTACATCCTCCCTCTTAAATTCCTCTAATCTCTTTCTATTGCACTTAGAATAAAGTCCATAAGACTTATATCGTGATTAGCAAGGCCCTAAATGACCTGGCCCACACAATCTAATCTGTCTTCTATAAACTACACTCCAATGACTCTGAGCTTTTTGTTCCTGTAATGCACAAAGCTCTTTCTTTCCTCAGAGACTTTCTACTACACATACATCTTCCCTCTGTGGCTGAGCAGGGGCTCTGGAGCCAGGCTATCTAGGAATCAACACAGCTCCTCCACTATCAAGCTATGACAAAGTTCTTGAACTTTCTCCGCCTCAGTTCCCTCATTTGTAAAACAGTGATAGTAGTAATATCTACATCACACCATTGTAGTAAAGGTTAAATGAGCCAAAATATATTAGCAACTAAAGTAAGGGATAGTAGTTTTTATTATTTTCTCAGATCTTGGCAGGGTGGCTCTTTCTTTGCTTTGAGTTCTCAGCTCTCAGAGTAGCCTTCTTTGACCACCCGGTATTTGTTGCCCTCCCACTAACATTTTACACTATTTTCCTCAAAGCCCTAATTATCTTCATCTGATACTTTCTTATTTCTTTTATTGTTTAATTATCTTCTTCCTCTTTCAGTGGGGATACTGTCTTATTGGCCCCTGTATTGCCAATGCCTAGGACAGTATCTTACACGAACTAGGTAGTCAACAAATATTTGCTGAGTAATATGTGAAGTCACAGTATTATATAAATGCCAGGATCCTTAGCTCTGTGTATCCATCTGCTTTCTGGATATTTCTACCTGGATGTTCTCATACCTGAAATTGTCCAAAAGCAAATCCATACCTGTGCTTCTTCTCTGGCATTTTCCATCTCATTCAACAGCACCATCACATGAAAAGAACCTGTCACCTAAGTGGGAAACCTGGAAGGCATACTTCCCTCAGGGAGATGAAATTGAGACTTAAAATGGTTAAATGATAGAACATACATACATTTATACTTACCTAACATGAATGTGCCAGCCACTGTACTACATGCTCTCATATATTATCTCATTTAATCCTAAGAAAATATACTAACAGTATTATCTTCTTTGCCCAGATGAGGAAACTGAGGCTCAGAGAGTACTAAGTAGTGATGTTTGACTTGCGTCTGCTTCAGGCTGTTTCCAAATATACCTAAATATAATTTCTTCTTAATTCAATCAGATTTCGAGTTTGTTGGGAATAGAAATCTTGAAGGGCTGTCTTGCAAATTAATGGGTAGGTTGTTTATAGGGGACAATAAATGAGGACTTAAAGAAAGCAACTTATTCCACTTAGTTGAAATAAGCAAATAATAAGCAAAATAATTCGGGTGTCAGAAGATCTTCTAGAATCTTTTCAGGTGATTGATCTGATATTAGATATTTAACACCCTGCATTATCATATTACAGAAGCCTATGCTTTGCTATAAAGCTACTATACCTTTATGTATGTATTCAAGATCATTAAGAAAAGTGAGAGGAAAACAGTCTCTCCACATCTCAGAGAAATCCCAAGAGAACATATGGCATTCTCTGCTTTTGCCAGATATGCACAGGGAATGGCCAGTCTGGTTTTGAAGTGGGGATAATGTCAAGGCACTTTCTCCTGTGAGAGTCAGATAATAAGATAAATTGAATATTCACAGGTACTACCAACCATATGAATAACCCTAGATCTTTGAACTTGTTTACCCATCCTACATTAGCTTTTATTCTATGAGACTTGCATTACTAAAAACTTTTTAAGGTGGACAATTCCCAAAGCACATCATTTGGAAAATTTAGCCCTTTAAGCTAGCACAAGAGAAAGTAAGTAACGCAAATTCTGATGATCATTTGATCATCAGAAACAGAAGGGACAGAAACAGAAGTTTAGAGTCCCCTTCAGTTTCATTTTGGAAGAAGAGATTTTATTAATTTTTGCACAAATTGGACAGGAAATGCTTGCATTTTTCTTAGTAGAAAAACTTACTTGTGTCTCCTCTTAGGGAATCACAGTTTTCTTTTGGATTTCCCAACTAAATTACTCACATGTTCTTAGACTATATTGGGAACTTCTGCTTAAAAGGATTCACAACCGTCTAATTTGGCAGATATCCACATACAACTCAAAAGGAAGGAAAAATTCTTTAAGGATTATGAACTTCCTGGCTACGAAAAGGCTCAACAGCTGTCAGCTGATGCCCTGGTTACTCAGAAACATCCTCTTGGAAACACATTTTCCTTCCAACGGCTTGTTGGGAATTTTAGACCTCTCTCCCAAGACAAGTCACCAGTAATCACACTTGGTAGGATGTTTTGGTTTTAGTTTGTTTATAAAAAGAAGGCAAATTATTATATATTCTTAAAAATTATACACTCTAGAAAAGAGTGCATACTCAGAATTACATGTCAAAGGGGAATTTGAATAGGGAAATACTAATAATGAATATGTATTACTTACATAATCACAAAAAATATTTTGTGCGAAAGAAGAAATTCTTGTCCATCATCTGCTATTAAACTAGCTATGACAGTGAATCTTTAACCTTCATGGGTTTCCTCCATAAAGTATAAATGAAATCAGATGCATTTCTAATGTGCCTTCTTGTGGTTCAATTCCACCATGTCAAACATAGTTCTCTTTTTTTTTTTCAATTCTCCTCTGTATGATCACTGATTGTTTATCCACTTTTATTTTAAAACTCCATGTGTAACATCTCTTATTATGCCTTATTAGTGATAATTCCTTTATATTTGAAAGGAGAGTTCTATTCACAATACAGTTCTCTTTTTAAAAGCAAATACTTTTTTTTTATTTTAAACATGCTTTCTATAGCAAATCCCTTGTGGTTTACTGCTTCCTATAGAATCTTTTCTTTCCTACTGTGCAGAATCTATGACTTTAAAAACCTAGTCTTCTCTGGAGAATGAAAAGAGCAAATGCTTTCTCTGTGTCTAAAAGGAAAGAGGAAAAAAAGTGTCGGATTTAACTTTTAACATTTTGTTACTGAAAAATAAACAGAAAATAAAGAAAAGGGGATACCTGTAAGAGGGAGAGAACAATGAAATGAAAGTACAGGCAAAAGAATATTTCTGAGACTGGCTGAATTTCAACTTTGGTTGGTGAGTAATTTTTGCTACAGAATTTCAACTGACAATTAGGTTTAGGTTCCAAAACAGTGACTTCTTTAGTAACATGAATAAAATGCAAACATGTACTGCCTTGAATGTCCTGTTCTAAATGATGAAATCTGGTGACTCAAAATTCTGTGATGCGGAGGATCTAAGATGGCAGCATAGAGAGGAGTGGAAGCTAAATAGTCCCCCTAGAACAACTAAAAAAAAAAACCCAGAAACAACTAGTATACAATCCAGAATAACTGCAGGACAGACGTGAACGTCCAATCATCATACACCAACCTGATTTGGGAGGAATGCCCGAGATCACAGCACAAAATCTGTAAGTAAGAACTGCGGATCCGAATCAGGAGACCCCTCCCCCATAGCCCAAGCTACAAAGCCTCATGGTGCCAGAGAGAAGCTTTCTCCCAGCAAGTGAATATAGCTCAGCTGAGCTCCAACTGGGGTTTTAATTAGCGAGTGTGAACTGCTCACTATGAGGTGTGAATCCCCAACAAGTAGACAGAAGCTTTGGGTGACGACTAACGCTGGAAAGCCAGAGAGTTTCCTCGGACTAGTTCTGTTCCTTTTTCAACTCAGTGGAGAAAGCCTCGGCCATTTTGAGTTCCCAGTTCTGTGACCCAGACAAGGGTGTGGCACAGGCAGAGAGAGACCACTGAAATGCTAATGACCTCCCCCTAAGGCATCCATCTTCTCTAAAGAGGAAAGGGGTGGGGCCCAGCTTTACTGCCTGCCTTTCATTCAGAACTTACACCAGTCAAGAAGTATAGGCTAATCTTTGCATGGCCCGGCAGCCCGAGGCTTAGCTTGAGGGACGATGTGCACAGCCTTCCCTCAGCAGAGGTCCTGGAAGTTCACAGCTGAGACAGGGGGCCCACTTGGAAAACCCAGGGACGCTATGTCAATGCCAGTGGTATGTGGGTCAGTGACAGAAAATCTGGGGCAAAACTGAAATGAAGGCTTAGACTCTTGCGGTGGCCTTGAATCTCCAGGAACCTGGGGAATTTGAATATTAAAGCTGCCCTTCCTCTCTGGCCACCCATACACGCGCCCCACATTCAGGGCGGACGGCTCCAGCAACACACCCAAACTGAGTTCTCCAATGAACTCCACAAGAATCATTTCCCCACACACCACAGAGATAGAGCTGGGGAGAACTGACTGGAGGTGTATAGGTGACTTGCAGACGCCATCTGCTGCTTAGTTAGAGAAAGTGTACACCAAGAAACTGTGTTTCTGAAAAATTAGATTGGTATCTTTTTTTTTAACAACTTGAAAGAACCTATCAAGCAAAGCAAATGCCAAGAGGCCAGAAACAACAGAAAATCTTAATGCATATGATAAAACCAGACAATATGGAGAATCCAACTCCAAATTCCCAAATCAAAATATCGGAAGAAGCACAGTACTTAGCAAAATTAATCAAAGAACTACAATTGAGGAACAAAAACATGGCAAAGGATTTAAAGGACATCAAGAAGACCATGGCCCAGGATATAAGGGACATAAAGAAGACCCTAGAAGAGCATAAAGAAGACATTGCAGGAGTAAATAAAAAAACAGAAGATCTCACGGAAATAAAAGAAACTGTTGGCCAATTTAAAAAGACTCTGGATATTCACAATACAAGATTAGAGGAAGCTGAACAACGTCTCAGTGTCCTAGAAGTCCACAGAACAGAAAATGAAAGAACAAAAGAAAGAATGGGGAAAAAAATTGAAAAAATCAAAATGGATCTCAGGGATACGATAGATAAAATAAAACGTCCAAATTTAAGACTCATTGGTGTCCCAGAAGGGGAAGAGAAGGGTAAAGGTCTAGAAAGAGTATACAAAGAAATTGTTGGGGAAAACTTCCCCAACCTTCTACACAATATAAATACACAGAGCATAAATGCCCAGCGAACTCCAAATAGAATAAATCCAAATAAACCCACTCCGAGACATATTCTGATCAGACTCACAAGTACTGAAGAGAAGGAGCAAGTTCTGAAAGCAGCAAGAGAAAAGCAATTCACCACATACAAAGGAAACAACATAAGACTAAGTAGTGACTACTCAGTGGCCACCATGGAGGCGAGAAGGTAGTGGCATGACGTATTTAAAATTCTGAGAGAGAAAAACTTCCGACCGAGAATACTTTATCCAGCAAAACTCTCCTCCAAATTTGAGGGAGAGCTTAAATTTTTCATAGACAAACAAATGCTGAGAGACTTTGCCAATAAAAGACCTGCCCTACGTCAGATTCTAAAGGGAGCCCTACCAACAGAGAAACAAAGAAAGGAGAAAGAGATATAGAGAATTTTAACAGACATATATAGTACCTTACATCCCAAATCACCAGGACACTCATTTTTCTCTAGTGATCATGGATCTTTCTCCAGAAGGGACCATAAGCTGGGACATAAACAAGCCTCAAGAAATTAAAAAAAAAAAAAAAAAAAAAAAAAAAAATTGAATATACTCAAAGCACATTCTCCAACCACAATGGAATACAAATAGAAGTCAATAATTTTTGAACTGTAACTCCACTATTTGCTTACTACATGATATAAATTACACGAACTCTAATGACAAATCAGTGGTTTTGAACTCAGTGTAAAATATGTAATTTTAGACAACTATACAAAGGTGGGGGAATGGAGGAGTATAGGAACATAGTTTATGTGTCCTATTGAAGTGAAGGTGGTATCAAAAAAAAAACAAGATTGATAGGGATTTAAGAGGTTAATTTTAACCCCCACAGCAAACACAAAGAAATTATCAGAGAATATAACCATAGAGATGAAATGTAGAGTTTGGGTTAAGAGAAATGGGGGAAGGGGCAATGGGGAGTTAAGAAATGAGTGTGGAGTTACTGTTTGAGGTGAAGGGAAATTTCTAGTAATGGATGGTGGGAAAGGGCACTACAACATTCTAAATGTGGTTAATCCCACTAATGGAAGGCTAGGGAGGGGGTGGAATGGGAAGATTTAGGCGGTATATACGTTTCCACAACTGAAAAAAAAAAAAGTCTAAATAGATGACGATTGAATGCCAAGGATGAACTTGGATGGGATTGGAGGATAGAGGACAGGTGGCTCAAAGGGACACAGTTGAGACATGAGGTAAAGGAAATATAGAATGTAAGCTTTGTATCATTGTTGAATCTCTTGTACTTCGTAGCGGCTCTTAATGGGATTGCATAAAAGAATGTTCTTGTTCATGGGAAGTGTATATGTGAATTATAGTGTACGTTCAAGGATGTGTGCAGCTAGCTCTCATATGTTCAGAAGACAGAGCAATAGATGATGGATGATAGATAGGGAGGGAAAGAAATAGCCATGTGACAGCATGTTAAAGTTGGTGGATTGAGCTATTGGGGGAGGGGGATCAGGGTATGATGGAATTCTTTGTATGGGGTTAGTATTGCTTTTGCAACTGTTCCTATAATTTTCAATTTATTTCAAAATAAAAAAAGAAAAAAGAAAAAAAAAGATATGTGCAGCTTGCTCACATATGTTCAGAGGACAGAGCAATAGATGGATGATAGGGAGGGAAGGAGGGAGGGAGAGAGGGAGGGAAAGAAAGAAATGGTGGTGTGACAGGATGTTAAAGGTGGTGGATCAGGGTATTGGGGGAGGGGGGTCGGGGTATGATGGAGTTCTATGTATGGGGTTTGTACTGTTTTTGCAACTCTTCCTGTAAGATTGAATTTATTTCAAAATAAAATCTATTAAATTTTTTTTAAAAATGATTAACATGACAAATTTTATGTTAAATATGTTACCACAATAAAAAATATTTAAGGTAAAAAAAACATTCTATGATGCAAATTAAAAGATAAAACATAGGACTGTATAACACAGTGAAATCCTACTGTAGATGATGTACTATAGTTAAAAGTATAAGAATGTTCCTTCATGAATTATAGCAAATGTATGACACTAATACAAGGTGTTAACAATAGAGTAGTATATGGGAAAAACATACTTTATGTAAATTATGGATATTAGTTAATAATATTATTTTAATAATTTTTCATCAATTGTTACAAAGGCAACTACTGTTAAAAAAATAGTACAATTACAAAAAAGTGCTATTGTCAATTGTAACAAATGTTTCACACCAATGCAAGGTGTTGGTGGTGGGGTGCTGTATGGGAACCCTGAATTTTATGCATGATTGTTTTATAAATCCACAACTTCTCTAATAAAAAAATTTAAAAAAATCTCCTGATGCATGTAAATAAGTGTCATATCTCAGTTCAAAGTGATTACTAACTTTTCCATTCATCTTTGCATTCTCCTAATCTATTCTATTTTTTTTAATTTATGACAACAGCTATAGATTAGCTGTTGTATTTCAAAATATTACTGTCCAGTGTTCCATCTATAAACATCATTATTATTGTTGACATCTTTCTCTGGGTTTAAAATGAGCCCAAAGATTTATTTCCTTCATTACCACATTCTAAATAAGCTACTAGCCAGTGAAGATGCAGACTCAAAAGGGGTGTGTGTGTGTGTGTGTGTGTGTGTGTGTGTGTGTGTGTATACATGTGTGTATCTTGTTTTTTTATATGCTTACTGGAGCAGTAAGCAATAATTTCAAACTTCAACTAGAACAAATTATGAACATATTTTTCCTAATATTCAATTTGAAGAACAAAACTTTTTTGAAAAAAAAATGAGAAATAGATCTGAAGAGTTTCAATCATAACACCCCTTAAAAGATTCCCACCTTGGATTTGCTAGTGTACAAGTATATTTAACATTTAGTCATTGGTTCAATCATTCTATGTGCTTGCTACTGGGAAGACAGGGATGCATAAGGCCAGGGCCCCACACTCAAGAAGTTCAGAGACTTATGGGGAAGCCCAAAGTGAAAACAAACAATCATGCAATAAGGCAAGTGGATGGGGGAGAGAGGTCAGAAACCAAGGCCCAGTGCTTCTTTACATGAATAACTAACAATCCCTATATTTTTCTAGTTTAACTGTTTAAAAAGCATTTTTCTCCATGTGTTCTTATTTCCACTTCCTTCACAAAAGTAACAGTATAGGAGGTGGGCCCTGAAAGACAAGATATGGGAACTAGGCAGAGTAAGAGGGGAAAGGCCATTCCAGGCAGAGAAAACCAGATACTAAAAAGAACCCCTCAAGCAAATGGTTTTGCCTGGGGAATTGCAAGCAGTTTGTATGGCAGATCATAGCCTCCTATACTGTGCAGGCCTGGTGGGAGGTGAGCACAGAAAGGAAGAAGGGAAGGGCCTCATATGCTAAGGAGCTTACACTTCTTAATATAGACCCAAGTTTTTCCAGAATCTAGATATTCAGCTGCATGTCAGGGAATCCATAAAGCCACAGCTTTAAAGGATACATCTTCCTGGACTATCAATTTGTGGAGGTGAGGGGTGGAATTAAGTAATTGAATTGGTAAAACATTTGAAATTTACTTTTATGTTAAACTACAATGGATCTACTAGGGATTAAAATGCAAATTTCCCTTCATTTCTGAAAACACAACACAAGACCTGGGCCTACCACCTCATGTTCCTCCTTTCTCCTTTGTGGAAAAAGTTGGGGAGCTCTGCTAGAAATAATGGAGAATCCTTGAAGGGTTTTCAGCAGAGGGAGTGACGTGATTATATATGGGTTTTAGAAAGATTTCTCTGGTCGTACTAAGAAAGAGAGATGATGGTGGTAGAGACAGAGCAGGAAGACTAGTAAGGAGGCCACTGGCTGAGAGAAGTGAGGAGAAGGGCTGGCATGGAAAGACATGCACCAGGCTCAACTGAGATGATTTAGGGTCAGTTGGAGGTGAGGGGCAGGAAGGAATTAAGGGCTTGTCTCAACTCCCTGGTCAGTGCCACTTTACCTAGAAAGGAAGTTTCTTTTAAGGATTAGAGGTGATCTCTAAAGCACCTTGTGTGGCAAGATAGCAGATGCTTAGTACATAGTAACTCATAATTGCGTGTATAATGAGGCTCTTAAACAAGACATAGGATAGGAGGAAAAGCAGATTTGGGGAAGAGGAGTGCTAAATTGAGGAAGTAATTCCTAATTTTGTTTAAAATATCTTTAAATTTTGCAAATTGGAATCGCTTATAATTTGCCTTATTCTTTTCCAACCCTATGCTTATGGACCTGTATTTGAATTTGTACCCAATATGGCAGTAGGCATACATTAAATATTAACTACAATATTAAGCTAGGTTGATGGGAATGCATTATTTCCATAAACTGAGTATTTATTCCAAGTATATTTTTAAAATTTATTTTAAGTAAATTTTTGTGAATTTAAAGGAAATAAGACCACTAAATATTAGTGAGAACCCTCTCATACATTGCCTATGAGAATGTAAATGGATACAACTGTTTTTGGAAAGCAATTTATCAATATATATTTATCTGAAGGGTTAAAAACTATGTATATGCATTGATTCAAGAATTTTACTTCAAGAAAGCCTTTCTTATAGAGATAATTCTGAAATGTAGATGAAAATTCATGCCTAAAGAAAGCAGTTGGCTGTAGCTTTTTATAGTTAAACAAACCTAGGAAAATGTAAATACCCAACAAAATGATAAAATTGCAGTTATATGAAAATAATGTGCATAGAAGAGGTAAAAGCATGCAAATGTCTCAGGTGGTACAATTGAGGAGGATTATTTTTTAAAATTTTATTTTGGACCTCAAATGAATAGATTGGATTTATCATAACTTTTGGCTCATGACACATTCTCCGTATTTGTCGATGAAAGGTTCTCTTTTATTTATATTAGATTCAACTATTTAATTCCTGTGAAGCCACCATGCAACCACAGACCAGAGCATCACCAAAAGCTTACATCTTAGAAGGAGGCGGGGGGGAGGGAAACTGTCATCCCAATATAAAACATATCACCTTTAAAGAATTTAACATTCATTTCAGACATAATATTATATGACAGAAAAAATCAAACGAGGATTATTGTCTGTATTTTTCGAAATTAAAAAAATACCTTATTTAAATAAATTAATTTGTTTTTTAGTTCCTTCAGACTGCATTCCCCATTTCAAACTGTCAAATGTATACTGGCTAACGTGGTCTAAACGCTACCAGCTGACGTCAGAGGTGATGTGAAGAGGTGTGGTACTTGCTGACATTTGGTACAGCACTAAACTAGATACAGTGTGAGGCCAAGTGTGTGTGCTCTCTCTATACAAACCCATAAAACGTGGGTTGGAATGTTTGAAATATTAAGATATTTGTAAAATTTGTAAGCATTTAATCATGCATTTGTCTCACTTTGCTTAAGTGAGGTACATCAGAGAACTAGATACTAATAAAGCACCCCACAGCCAACATCTGTTGTCCTCCTGGAGCTCATTCTGCAATCTGGGAGGTTAAGTTCAAGGGGCGGAGCTGGAACCGGGACCAGACTCCTTGTTTGGATTCCTTCTACTTGACTGTATTGCCTTTGAAAGGAACATTGGAACCCTCAAATGTGATCTGCTTTATATTGGAAAAGGCAGATCTCCTTTCTCTGCCCCTGTGAAAACAGTTCTTTGAAAGCAGAATAGATGTCATCAGGAAAATATGATTTGATATGCAAATCTCTACCTTCAACATAACTTTTGACAAGCACCTTAAATAATGCAATGAAATGGTATGAATATGTATCCTGTGTATCTTCAAACAAAAATTAAACGTCCGTATTTTGATAAAATTCATATATGTAGTGTAAGGAATCTTCAATTTATATCTAGATGCCTAATAAAAGAATTGTATCCCTGGCTACATTATTTAATATCCAACTTGGAAGATTAAATTTGCTTTTCATTGCTTTCTCAGGAAATAAGGTTTATATTGACATGATCACTGAAGCAAAATGTAGATCTGCCTCATATTTGTCTTACAAAATTACATGACCAAATTAACAGCAATACTAATCTCATTTCTTTCAATAAGAAATCTGAAAGAATTACAATTCACTTTGATGACTGTTTCCAACTTAGTGGCATTTTCTTTCTAGTCACTCTGTTCTAGTTTGCTGATGCTGCCGGAATGCAAAACACCAGAAATGGATTGGCTTTTATAAAAAGGGGTTTATTTGGCCACACAGCCCCAGTTCTAAGGCCATAAAGTGTCCAAGGTAATGCATCAACAATTGGGTACCTCCACTAGAGGATGGCCAATGGCATCTGGAAAACCTCTGTTAGCTGGGAAGGCATATGGCTGGCATCTGCTCCAAGTTCTGGTTTCAAAATGGCTTTCTCCCAGGATGTTCCTTTCTATGCCATAGCTCCTCTTCAAAATGTCACTCTCAGTTGCTCTTGGGGCGTTTTTCCTTTCTTGGCTTCTCCAGAGCAAAAGTCTGCTTTCAACAGCCATCTTCAAACTATCTCTCAGCTGCAGCTTCTCTCAGCTCCTGTGCTTTCTTCAAAGTGTCCCTCTTGGCTGTAGCTCCTCTTCAAAATGTCACTCACAGCTGCACTGAGTTCCTTCTGTTTGTCAGCTCATTTATATGGCTCCAGGATTTAATTTAGACCCACCCTGAATGAGTGGGGTAACATTTCCATGGAAATTATCCACTCAGAGTCATCACCCTCAGTTGGGTGGGTCGCATCTCCATGGAAACACTCAAAGAATTACAATCTAATCAACACTGATACGTCTGCCCACACAAGATTACATCAAAGAATATGGCCTTTTCTGGGGGACATAATACATTCAAACCAGCACACTCTTTAAGGAGGATTTAAAAAAAAAAAGAAAAAGAATCTCACAATTTAGGCATTCATTCAACTTACTAGGCATGGGTATTAATATTAAAAAATTCTGGGTCATTTCTTCTTATAATACTAGGATTATATAACACATGATTACAAAGCACCAGCCTCGATTAAGATTCAAGTATAAACATTAGGGCAAGCATCTAATGTATTGCCCAGCTAGGACATTTTTGAGAGTAAAGCAGGTACTATTAATAATTACATGGAACATTAGCCATACACCAAGACTGTCTAGGGCAAACCAGGATGTATGATTATCCTAACAAGAACCAAATCTCCATCATTCTTTATCTTCACAAATTAGCATTTGTACTTAGGATTCTCCAGTTTACAAGTTTGGGTCAAAGCATAGATATCTTCCTTGTTAAAATAGCAACAAAAATAATCTCTATTTTTTTCTTTCATAACTTAGCAGAGTGTCTGTTAAAATTCACTTATTCTAATTGCTGGGCTATTAATTTAATCATTAACAGAAACAAAGACTTCCACACTTTATTTCAAATTGCTACTCCATCTGCCCTCTTCTCCTTCCCCCCATTTAATCCTATGTACTTGTTTTAACGTCACTTATAAAATTAAAACAGTAGCAGCTTACTGAGTGCCCAGTTTGTGCCAGGGCATGTACAAAGAGATATGACAATTAGAGGAAATCTTTTGAGAAGGAACAGATAAGTACACAAATAACTATAACCGAGGCATAATATAAATGACAGTATTTACAGAATGTGCCATGGCAGTCCAGTGGTGCAAGATTGCATTCCATGGGGGGAAGGCGATCACAGAAGACTTGTGAAGGAGTGATGCTTGGATCTATCTTTGAACAAAGGCAGAGACTTGTGGGAAAAAGAGCAGAGAAGCCCATAAGCAAACCCACAGAGGAAGGAAAGCATGCAGCTGGATCTGAGTTCTGCTAGGTTGTGGAATGTGACCCCAAGATTGGGTAAATGAAGGGAGGTATGCCTGGAAAGGTAGGGTGTAACAGAGTAGGAAGGACTGTCAATTGCAGCATCTTAATTTCCCAGAGCTGCAAAAAACAAAGTACCACAAAGTGGGTTGCTTAAAACAACAGGCATTTATTGCCTCACAATTCTGGAGGCTAGAAGTCCGAAATCTAGGTGTTAGAAGGGCCACACTACCTCTGAAGTTTGTTGGGAAGAATCTGTTCCATGCCTCTCTCCTAGCTTCTGTTCCTTGGCTTATAGCATAACTTACTCTGCCTCCATCGTCACATGGCTGTCTTCTCTACGTACGCTCCTCTCTTCATGGGACTTTCTCTCCTGTAGACTGTCTATCTCCAATGAATTCTCTCCGTCTTGTAAGGAAACCAGTCATATTGGATTACGGTCCACCCTACTCCAGTTTGGTCTCAACATAACTAATGACATCTTCTAAGACCCCATTTCCAAAAAATGTCACATTGGCCGGACTACACTTTAGGACTTGAACATGTCTTTATGGGGGACACAATTTGGCCCACAAGAGCCGGAGACAGTAGTTTAGAGTTAATATAAGGAATAAAGTGGAGTCATACAAGATAATGTAATGAGCAGGAGTGTGATCCAATGGGATATGCACTCAAGAAGGATCGATCTGTCAGCAGTGGATAGGATGGGCTGCAGGGAGTAGGGTCTGACTATAGTAGAGCAAGAAATAACCTCAGAGATAGAGAAGATAGAGGAGGCAGTGGTGATACAGAGAAACATGCCATAGAGTGTATCGGAGTTCAAGCCTAAAATATAATTGACTGGTTTGGCCTCCAATTTAAGATTTTAATCTGACATAATTGAGAAGGCGGTATTGTCATTAATAAATACCTCAATGAACCAACTCCAAACTGAGAAACTACCATCTCATCTTAAATGTTAAAGTAATAAAAATATTTTCACACTTCATCTAGATCAGTTTTCAATTCAGAAACCACCCCCTGAATGACACTTAATAAAGTGATTTTCTAAAAATGGATGCTTTCATTGCCACATTAGTAAGTGCTATAAATTATTTTAGATACTTCATTAATAATTCTAAACTGTGATTAACTGGAAGGCAAGCAGAAGTTGAAGGAAAAGACTGGTGAAATACAAAGCATTCAGTGAATTAAAAAATTCTGAAGATTCTATACTTTCACATTTTAAACACTAATTTTTCTTCTTTCTACCATATACTACAGCACATGAATAATAAAAAGCCTGTTTATGAAGTAGGCTTCATACGCACAGATATTCCTTACATTGGTGGTTCTTGAACTTCTTGATAGGTTTATCTCTCTGACTACTTAGAGATCCTCAGAGTAAGAACTGGCTAGGGGGGAGGCATTCAGTTCTCTGTCCATTGTAGTACTTTATACATCTGCTGAATGATCCCTTGGCAAAGAAGTCATAAAGGGGACACAAAGATCATTGGGTATCTTGTCAAATTCCTACAAAATATGAGATTCTGGTTTCATAAAACGATGGTCAGTAGAGACAGATTTTTATGGAGACCGTTAAACTTCTAGCTCATTACTTATTTCTCCCTATTTTTTCTCCTTTTTGGCCCTTCCCTTAGATGGGTTTAACTGAAACAAAACTGTCACTAGGATTAGTGTCTCCGACATAAAGAAGAAATACCTGCTGGAAGCGGAGAGGACATTCACTGTGAGTGCATGGTGTTCCCAGGCTCTGGTCTCATTCTTTTGTACAATGAGGAAAGAGACTGTACTGTCCAGAGGAAGTTGGTCATGCAGAGAGCAATGGGACTCCCATTTATTCATTCGTCAAACACTTATTGAGCACCTACTTTGCAACAGGCAATGTGATGCAATGATGAACAAGGCAGGTAAGTCCCCTGCCCTCAAAGCCTAGAGGGGACCCACATAGGTCTACATATGTACACTAGAGAGATTTTCCTCAACACTGACTCCCCTAATCATTAAGGTACTGAAAAAGATACAACTGAAGTCTAGTTAATTCTTATCCTCTTATTGTTATTTGCTTTTCTGAATGGAGTTCTCCTTCAGTTATAATTCCTTCTTTTTGACTATGTGAGTAAGAGATAACATACATAAATTTTTACAAACATTCTGCACATATTTGCAGGGACCCAGCTCCAGGAAATCCATTTTGCAAAATGACACTTTCTGGCACTGCACAAGAGTTTACTTATGCTTTGCATAAGAATTGTCAAGAGGAAGCTAATTAATATGCTAAATACAGGTTCCTATTTATAGACACTAGCTCAAGTTTGGTTTTCAGTTAACATGTACACAGAACTCTCCTCTCCACTTCTAATACCATTTCAAGCAAACTTCTAAATTCCTTTTTGCTTACATTTTTATGACAATGTACACATAAGGGGAACTCTATGTGTATTTAGCTCAGGCTGTTGGATAGGTTACTTTGACCTAATCTAAGGGGAGGTGTGAAAATGATTTCAAGTAGCCTTTGTAAGTGAGGAAAATCTGTAGGCTCAGAAATGGTTCTTAAATTATTTGCTTGTCTTGGTTAACATGACTTTTACACTATCAAGATTTTGCAATCATCAGTTCTCCAACTCTCTATCAGCAAAATTTTTGAGAGTTAATGGCAAATGCTGTGGAAAATTCAACATCTTCCTTGCATGGGGGCAGTACCAAACATATGTTTATTAGGAGCTGGGCTGAATGGTTCCATATTTCTCGAAGCCTGTCCTTTTAAATTATTTCTGGTAGAGGTTGGATTTGAGATCTGTCTCTGACTTGCTAACGGCTATTTATGATTTATTTCAACCTTTAGCAGGCTCTAGGAAAAATGAATGAAGAGAGTTAAAAATAAAGAAGAGGTGAGGCTTAATCCTTAGTGGTACTCCAGTGTCATGGAGCACCCCAACTCTTATTATGGGTGCATTGTTTAAATTTTGATATTTTACATTTCTATCAAAGTAAAATTAAAATCCTTTATCATTTTTAGTTAGAGAACAATGCCACCATTTTTTTTTTTCAGAGAACACATTTCAAGCTGAGAGTCTTTTAATACAGGCTGCTCTTCTGAGACTTTTCTGAAGCACCATGGGGAAATTTTAAACCCAGTCAAATATTTTCTTAGGAAAAGTGGTGATAGGTCATGGTGACATATGGGTGTCATTAAAATTCCAGAGAGGTCCCTGATATAGCAGATTCACCTTAACATTGACACACCGACTATAATATCTCCAAAGAAGCATTTGCTGTCTATCACGGCTCTGAAGGAAGCTGTTATAGTCTATCAATGCAATAATCCGCATGTTAAAAAGTCCCTAAATATGTATTTACAAGATAGTCAGATCTGTTTTGGTCTATTGGGTCAATAATCCATGCACTAAAAGACCCTAAATATGTATTCACAAGATAGACAGATCAGCTTTGGTTCACTGAGTCAATAGGAAGTAGGCCTTTAAAAAGGTGCCTGAATACGTGCATAATTTGCATTTTAGCAAGTTCAGAAATGCAGTTCTGCACACTAAAAGTTCTGCAGAGTTGATTTTTAAAGCTGGTTTTTAGTAGATGCCAGAAACTGTGTTTCATTCTGGTCTATGATATTTTGCTTTTAAAAAGTCAGAAGAAGGAAAACCGCCATAGTACAAACTATATTAAAGCCGTGAGGTAAGTCATGGAAGCAAAGATATTTAAGTACAACCATCTAGGCTGGGGAGGGTGCTGTCCTTTCAGGCTGTGCCTTGCTTCCTCCACTTAATAGTCAGGGATCTCTAGGGAAACAGAACCGACTGTGTGTGTGTGTGTGTGTGTGTGTGTAAATACTATGAGATTTATTACAGGAATTAGCTCAGAAGACCATGGGGATTGGCAGGTTTGAATTCCATGTAAGATAGGACGCAAGGTAGGAACTCCAGTGAAAGTTTTGATGAGTTCCCCAGGAAAGCTGGCTGCTGAAGGAGAGTCTTCCTGACTGCTGAAATCAGCAGTTCTCCCTTTAATGCCTTCAACTGATTGGATGAGACTTCGCTCATTGCTGAAGGCAATCTCCTTCATTGATTGCAATGTAATCAGCCACAGATGCAATCAACTGACTAATGATTTAAATCCATGACATGTCCTCACAGTAACAACCAGGCCAGTGCTTGTTTGACCAGACAACTGGACACCATAACCTAGCCAAGTCAAACATGAACTTAACCATCACATCCACCATCACCATCCAGGTTGGGGCCACCTCTCTCTTTCATCTGACAGCCCTGCTAAAGACTTTGCTTCCCTACTGACAATCGCATCCTAGCAGCCAGAGGGAGCCTATTAGGGAGTCAAAACATGGCCCTCCTCTGCTCCAGCAACTTCTCATCTCAGAGTAAAAGCCAAAGATTCCTCAAGATTTGCCCCCACCCCTACCCCTTCACTTTGACTTCATCTCCTACCAAGTCCCCTTTACCTGTGCTGCTACAGCATACCAGACTCTTGTTATTCCTTGAACTCACCAGGCATGCTCCTACCTCAGATCCCCTGTACTTGCCTTTCCCTCTATCCAGAAAGCTTCTTCCTCAGATAACCCTTTGGTTAGTTCTCTACCTTCCTTTAGATTTCTTGTGAGAGACACCTTCCCGACTACCCTGTATAAGACAGCAACATCCCCTTCCCATCACCTTGCATTGCCTTTCACCATTACCCACTCTTGTTATTCTGTATTAGCATTTTTCGTCATCTAATATAATATGTCTTTACATATCTGTTTACTGTTCATCTCCCTCTTCTAGAAGTTAAGCTCTACTAGGGCAGGGACTTAATCAATTCCATACTTCGATGGGTGCCTAGCATTAAATATTTTAAGTGCTCATTGGATATTTATGGCACAAAATGAATGAAAGCAGATGGAAAAGGGGTCCTCTCTCCACTTTCCCAATTCCCTGCTGATGTATGTTCATAGTTGTATTGAGGAGGAAACAGTGTCCTTTTCAGGATAAAGCCCTCTACTTGGCCACTGGACTTCAGTATCCTGTAATATTCTCCAGTGACATAAAAGTGGTCCATTCCGAAGGTGCTCATCCACTTCATCCCAAGGGGTACCACCCCTGGAGGAGCTTGGGTCATCTTAGTTGGTGACAGAAACACCTGGTCACTCTGACACTTTACCAGTCTGCAGCCAGGAGCAAGACTACACAAAGGCAGGATTAGCATTCCCAAATGTTACCAAATAACGTGGTGTATACAATCAGCTCTGGTGATTGCATTGGACTCACCAGATTTTATAGTCTGATCTGATGCAGCCCCGAGGGATGGTGTGTGCCACTCTGTCATGTAACCACACAGACTGAGGAATACTACTGGGTATAATCATTATTCTCCCCAAACTCTGGCAAATTATCCTTGGGGTAATTCCCCCCACCTTTGCCCATACATGATGTTCTCAAATACATCCTCTCTCATGATTGAAGCCTGTCACAGTAACTCCTTCCCTGTTTAAATTTCACAGGAACATTCTTTATTTCAATCATTCAGAAGGGTGCCTTTGGCAACAAAATCACAGTGGATGGCAAATTAATGACTATGCTGCTGTGATTAGTTGAGATTACAGGCTACAGTGAACCTGTCTGTACATTTACCACTGTCACCGTTCCAACGTTGGCATCTATTAGGGATTGATAATGGTCATAAAAGAAGCTGTGGTTCAGCTACAGTAAGCCCTAAGAAATACAAGGATCTGTCTGTATTGTAATAGTTCAATGATATGCTGATTAATTAAAAGGAGTTTTACTGTTAACCTGCTTAGCCTGAACCAATTTTCCTCCCGAACCCTCCGCCAGCATATAGGCCATATTTTAATAAATCTTTAAGGCACAAACTGAATGAAAAAAACTGAACCAATCTAGATAATTCCAGTCCCCAAACACAAAATATTCATTAACTGAAAGAAAAACATTTTAATCTTGAACTATTTGGATAAGTGGCTCAATTCTGTAATTTATTTTACATGAATGGATAAAACTTAATGGATATTTCAGTGCATACCAGCACTTGAGTAGATTTATAAAATAATACTTTCCAATCAATTTAACGGCGAGGTGGGGTTAAAAAATTAACAACAACAAAAACAAAGATTCAGATACTAGGTGCCGTTGATCATCCTTCCAAATTCAGGTTGAGAAGAAATAATGATTTCTATAATCCTTAGCAATGACTTTTGTGGGAGGAATGATTTCAAATAAACGTTTATTTGCTTTAGGTGAGTTTCACTGCATCAGGCTTATTTGATTTCAGATCCACCTAAGGGAAGAGATTTCAGGATTGCCCGGTTGTAAAATGGAAAACAACACTTTGCTGAACTTGTATGACATCATCTACAGCATTAAAAGGGCAGATAATCATGGGGATGCTGCCTGTTTGCCAAAGCTTCTTTACTTCCGCAATCTATTTTCTTTCCAAATATCAGAGTAGTGTGAAACCTTTCAAAGATTTATAAACTGCAGAAGCAGAGAAAATATTAGGATAAACCTTAAACTATTGTGAAAGTTTTAAAATAATTAATAGAAGGATTTTTTAAATTGTTAATTTATCATGGTGCAGATACTCAACATTATACCATATGGAATCTAAATATAGTTTAACATCAAAGGGTATGAAGGTACCTCTTTTTCTAGCAAGTCTACGAAACTGTTCTTCAGAGTACATATCTGAGTCACAAAGAGATTATAGAATTTGTGAAGGGAAGTATAACTAATATCATACAATTCAGTTTATCAGTACAAATCAAAATACTCTATAATGAATGAACATAGCACAATCTTGGTTCTAAATACAATTTCTTTCCCAAATTCTACTTGGAAATGCTCTTCTATTACAGAAAGAAGAAAAAAATTGTATCTCTCATAATAGGCAACATAAACGTGAGCAAAGTATTTTTGAGCTTACATTATAAAAATATTTTCCAAATACACTTTAAATACTATAGCCAAAGAGCTAAAATAAATATTTAAAAGGATCTTACAATAGAATAATAGAAAAAATATTTCTTATAGTAATAAATTAATTTTTTCTTTGTTATGCAAAATCCCTCAACCATAATTTCACGAAGCAACGTAAAGTGGTTTGAAAATGATCTTACCTCATATTCAAAGTCCTCTGTTCTCTCTGCATCAGCAGGCAAGCTGGAAAGATACTCGTTGTCCTCATAAAATTCACGTTCCATTGGGTGAAGAGAATGGCAGCTATCAGGGATGTAGCAATATGATAGGAATGTATTAAAAGGGTTGTTTTCAAGATTAAGGCTGATTTTAGAATATCACTTTAGTTTTCTCTGGTTTGGAATAAGGACTGTAGTGATCCAGCCTTTAAAGGAACTACAGCTCAGAAAGAGCAATTGCTTTTATTTCTCCCCCTATGTGAAGTCCATCAATTTGCGATTTCTGAGAGAATTCTAAGAGTAAGGGCCTGTAGTCAGAGATGCCTTCTATAAAGAGACTGATGTGGACTCTTTGACAGGCCATGCTGCTTTACTGATGCTCTCAGGCCCGCTTCCATTTCAGCAAATGTGACTAGCTCCATAGATGGTTTGTGGCATTTTAGATCACAGTCTACCCAAAGTGGGGCCCTTTGTAACAAAGCACCCCTGATTTCATAATATGCACCCCCAAACTGTTTTCTTAAAAGCTCTTTTCAAAAGCATGTATTTTTCAGATTGTAAAATGTACTCATGAAACACACCCCTTCCTCAAAACCCTCCTCTCCATTCTCCTTCATAACCCTTATGTCTCCCTCTTTGATAAAGGGCAGCACACAAACATCAAGTGCATTCATGGCAATAACTCACTGGAAGACTCCTATAAGTCACACAGTTTCCTAATCCCTTTGGAAAATTCTCAGGGACAGAAAGAGCTGAATAGGTAAAGGACAGGAGAGGGACCCAGGACATACATGGCTTTTATAGATCTTTTAACTTTGAGGAAAAACTATACGTCATTTATAGAAGGGCTCATTAAATTACTATATGTCACAAGACAGACACTATACACTATACCATGAAGGCTAAGCATAGTTTAACATCAAAGCCATCTCTATTTCTAAAATCAGTGAAATGCCTTAGCTGCAGTTAAGCAAGCTCACTGCAGGTCAGACCGCCAAGCCCTACCAGTGTGGGTATTATGGAAAAACAGGTTTGTAGTTTATAAATGAATTCCCCTTTACTTGCTGAAAGGCAAGGGAGACTCATCCGGATGCCCTTAACCATCAGCACAGATACTCCACCAGCCTCTTCTGATGACTATCCAGGTCTGTCGACTCTGTAGAGGGTTAACCAGTGGGAACCAGAATAGCAGAAGCAGTTCAGGCAGCATCCTGCTTGTGGGTCTAACAGACAACTCCTTCTTGTGTATATCTGGACCAACTCTGCAAAGCCCATTTTAGCTGCTAGAGCTTGATAATGGGGGCATCTACTGTGTGTTCCTTGTCTTTCAGTTAGTAAGAAGAGAGTACCACCACGAGAAACACATTTCTCATTCAATAAGCATTGATTGTGTGCCTAGCAGATGGCACGAATGATGTTGAATGCTGGAAATATCACATTGCACAATATATAATTCTAGCCCTATCAACTGGGTAAAGTTGCAAAGTGGGAATTTTAATATAGTGTGATCACTGAGGCTGGGAGAGCACATGGTGCAGCCACAGGCAGTTTGCTAGAAGAGGTTTTCTCAAAGTTAAGGCCTACAGGGCTTAGGAAGAATGGCAGAGAATTCTGGTGAAGGGATTGGGCATAGGGTCGGCCCTTTTAAGCTCAGAAGCCTCAAGAAGTGGCTCTGTCACTTCTTACGTGACCTTAGCCAAGTTAACTTAAGATTGCTTTCCTCACGTGTGACATGAGGACAGTGATAACATAATGCACTCCTTCATAAGGCTGTTGTGAAGACTAAATGTAAAGTGCTTGGAATATTATCTAGAACGTGTTTGGTTAGCTAATAAATGTTTAGCTACCATTCTTCATTCAAGAAAGTTCTTATTGGATGGCTATTATGTGTCAGGCTCTACTAATGGGTTTTATATATTTGTTTGCTTTCTTATCTCTCACTCTGGAATATAAACTCATTGTGGTAGTGGTATTGTCTATTTTTATTCAGTTTTATGCTCAGAACTCATTTCCAGTACCTGACACAAGCGGGTATTTAATAAATAGAGGGATAAGACAAACAGAGTCTCTGTCCTCCTGGAACTTGAAGTCTCCAGGACTGGTTCCCCAAACCAGGCTGTACATTAGAATTGCCTGGGGAGATTTTTGAAAAATTCTGATGCCAGGGCCCCACCCTAAAGATTCTTATTTAACTGAACTGAAGTGGCATTGGGGCATTAGTACTGCTTTTAAAAGTTCCTGGGTGATTCTAATGTACAACTATGAACTACTGAAACAGGCATACAAAAGCTACTACTGGGTAGGAAAAAGGCATTATCAGATGTGTGTCTTACAAAGTAGAGAATGGACTGGAGTACACAAAGAAAATGCAGCCTACAGACTATTGCTCTTATCAATCAAATTCTCACTAGCATTTGGATTTTTGTTTAAAAGTTCAGCATACAAAATGTACAGGGGCAAAACTTACTTCTAAAACTTCACAAGTAATATTATTTGAATAAACTCTCTCAAACTGCCTGTAAATGAAGTAAAAATCAGGAAGAACTATTCCTTTGGTAACTCCTTATTTCATGACATTACACTTACTGTCTGACAGCCAGGATTTTTGGCTTACATCTCAATATATTTGGTTAATGCTCTTTTCAGAGAATTTCACTTTAATTAATTTCTTAGCTTCTCCTTTAAAAAACAGAAAAGCTGGAGAGGAAGGGAGGGAAGGTGGGAAGGAAGGAAGGAGATAGAGATAGAGATGGGGGGGTGCAACCCAAAGAGGAGAACGCGGTGCCAACATGCCACATCCATGTGAGTCTTAATAAGGTTTTTGGCAGTTTCAGTGAGAAAAGCTATTTCCCTGACCAGGGCTCAAGGGTAGCATGAGGGTTTCAATGACTGGAAATATGAAGATGAACTAATCAGAGCCAGAATCTCTCACTGTGCCTCAGCAAGTATGATTCCTCAGGTGAAGCCACTGCGCGGGTCAGGAAGAGCAGCTTGCAGTGACAGCTGAGAAGTAATTGGACATAGACACAGCAGAGACATTTTTCCAGCAGAGCTCCATAATTGTCAACTTGCAAGTGCGACTGATTCTTTCCAATACCTTCTTTAAATGACTAATGAAAACAAATGGGGCTCTGGGAGAAATGACAGAAGAATACCTGTCTGAGAGCAGAAAAGGACAGATGTCCGGCACTGGAGGGGTAGGTGGCTTAAGCTTGGCCAGGGCCATGATGCGTTCAAAGCTGATGTCCGTCTGGGTGCTGGCGTCCGTGAGCTGCACCTCCGGGGCTGCTCCATAGGCTGGCTGGCTGAGAGGCGTTCGCCTTAGCACCTGAACCACAATGGGCACCTTGGCATTTCGAAAAGCTTCCACTGCTTCTTCGTGGGTGGCCTTTGAAAGATCCTTCCCATTGACCTACGAAGATAAGAGGACATTGCTCATCTCAGAGGAAAGAACAGAAAGGCTGTCATGAGAGATTAATAAAAGGTGGGGAGTGGAGGTTCAAACCAGCTCTGAGACGAATTTTGTAAAGGAACATGTAATCAGACATTGACATTTAGTGAACTCTTCACCCACTCGAGTAAGTGAAGATTAGGAAAACAATTACTTCTTGTATTGTTACAAAGTATCTGGAGTTTATTAACCAGTAAAACACCATCAGAATGATTCTGAAGGGATTTGTAAAGATTCAAAAATTTAAATGACACATCAGCCTCAGAAAAAAGTCAACCAAATCTTCAGATAGGTGGAAATGTTAAATATTTCCAATTTTGATTTCTTTAATGATCTAGCAATCTCTTGATAATATTTTCAATATTTCATCAGTCTTACTTGTCTGAAATCTGTACTTTTAGGATACTGTCAAATTTGTTTCATATTCAGCATCTTTTTATCCAAGACTATGATATTGCTCATGTACATTTTATCCCAAATTCTTGTACTCAAAGGGTGGTCTGTGGAATGGCAGCTTCAGCATCGCCTGGTTGCTTATTAGAAATGCAGAATCCCTGGCCCTACCCAGGACCTGCTGAACCAGAATTAGCATTTTAACAGGGTCCCAGCTGATTTATATGCACATGAAAGATTGGGAAGCATGGCTTTAAAACAGCTCTGATTTAGTGTATTATAACCCTTTGAATTCTCACCAATTCACGAGTTTCCCAGGTAGCCCTGAACACAAAGAAACAGTTGAAGTCTGCCTTTGTCCCCAGACACTGCTTCTCAACAGGGAAAGAACCATTGGTATTAGGGACAGAAAAATTGTTCTTTTTGTGGGGTTGTCCCATGGCTGCTTAAAGTGCCATTAATGTTCCCCAGTCACTGTGGATTGCAAAACACCTACATGCTCTTCCAAGCATCTTCTATGGGGGCAATACAGATTGGTCTCGGACAGGCGTCAATTTATTGTCCTAAAATGGGTCCTGATAACACAGCTAGCAACCCCTCCTCTTGGTGGAAGTTTTAATAGGGAACTCTAGAATCCTGAAATAACTTCATGACTCATTCACACCAAATGAATCAATAAAATGGATTTTGCAAATAGGAAGAGATATTTGCAGGCAGAATACCATGCCCATCACCCCTGAAATTATACAGTTTCTAGACAACTAACTGAGTCACCCATCCTTGGGTGAGCCTCTGATAGCTGTTAGGACCACAAATCCTTAGAGATCCCTGGGCACCTTAAAAAGAAGCAGAGGAAGGCACTGAGTTGCAGTCATAAAGCCATTGCTAACACTCAAACTGAGCACGTTCTCTCTCCCTGAGTATACAAAGGATATGCGTGTGCTCAGAGCAAATGTGGGGCGTTTTGGGGGTAAATGATACAATACCAGGTAGAAAGCATCAGGTCATATAAAGACAGGCTTAAAGACTCGGAGGAGCTAATTTACTCAATGGACTCTGAAAGAGTTAATGTGCCGTCAAGGAATGAGCAATTAAGTTTCCTCCTCAGCAAAATATGTCTCCAAATAGTTCTCTGATCACTAGTAAGAAAACCTCGGTTGCAGAACGGAGTGGGTCCCTACTTATGCACACACATTCACTAATCTGTGTATTCACACTCAGATTCTTTTCTCCATGGGCTAAACTTGAAAATTACACTGAATTTTCACTGTCACAAACTTGGAATGCTGATGACTTGGGGCAAAAGGGAGCATGTAGACATGGGACACTTACACAGCCCTGGTTGCTCATTCCTTGAGCTCCTGCTGATGACAGCTCTGGTCCCCACTATCTCCTGAGAGGAAGTAGTCTCAGCAAAGGACATGAGAAGCACCAGATGGAAAAGCACCAGCTATGATCTAGCCCCATGTGCTGGATGGCAGTCATCCCTGATGTTTCATTTTGTGGTCAGTATTTAAACTCCCATGTTGAGGAAGATGACAAGTGGGAGACAAGACTGGTCTGTCAGAATCTATGCAGTGGGTAACAATTGCCTTTTTGTTCCCAGTCTTTTCACTCCCTGGTTCTGTGATGTTCCACTCCTGCAGGGTCCCAGTGCCCTCCCCTCCCTGAGAATAGCTCTCGGTTTTCTATTATCAATTAATACTTACTAGGAAGCTACGTCAATACGTTAACCATTAGTATAGCATCTAAAGTAATTCCTAACAGTGTCAATCACTAATCTGTGTATTCACTCTTTTGTACCCTTTCAGAAGGAACTAGAGCAGTAGGTATATCCAACAGTTAAAGGGAAAAATAATTTGTAGTCAGATTTTCTTCCACTTATACATTAAATCCCACTAATGCAAAAATCATATGTTGATAAGTAGTGGGCAGATATATGCCATCATTCTATTTCTTCCACAAGGCAACTGGGTACCTTGCCGTAATCCAGTTTTGATGTTTGGTATGCTTATTTGTTTTAGTGATTTTTAAAGCACAAATAATGTTTTATAAGTCAGTACTTTACTGATAATTATTATTTATTTTACTTTACTCCAAGCTAAGTAAGATTATTTTTGCAAAGCACAGGATAGTATAAAAATGAAAGCAGAAACATAAAATTTACTGAAGAGTGTTTTAGACTGTGAAGTCATTAACTCTTATTGGAATGTTTAGTATATGCAGACAATATTTGTGTTTGTACAGCAAGATCAATAGCTATTGATTCTAAGACCTGTACATTCATTCATTTACAATCATGGCATGTATATGCTAATTTCATTCTTTGCTCTAAGGACAATCAAATAGAATCTTAAAAGACGGCAGCTAACATAATCTCAAATATCTTACTTCTCCATTGGGGAATGCTCTTCCAGTTATCATGCAGCTGACCTCTGTTTTCATAAGCTATTTAATAACTCTCAAAGTAAAGAAGTCTATGACCTTTAAAGGCTCGACTGCCCCACATGCTCTGTTAGAAAATGTAAGCACTGATGATACTAAACACTCTTTGTTTTTCACTTCACTTGAAGTTCATCAGCATACTGTTAGCCCACCAAAAGGTCACCATTTTATAAATTATGGCTTTCACAACAGAAAAAAAAAGAATAGCTTAATTGGGATTTTCTGGCAGTTGCTTTGCTTAATTATCATCAGTTGGAACTAGGGAGGACAGCATTGGAAGAAAACCTAAAGCTTTAATCCTGAAACCTAATATTGTAGTAAATTAACAAACAAATTAACAGCAAACCATCATTTATTCAAGTGGTTAGGTCCTATAACAACAACAAGGTATTTGGTATTTCATGATGCCATATCCTTGGCATTCTATTTCTTTCCCATTATGTTCTCTCTTCTTCTCTCCCTTCCTTTGGCCTTCCCTCCCCCTCCATCTCTATCTTAGATTTAGTTTTATATGGACAACATATAGTTTTTGTTTTCTGTGATGAGACTGGAGATGGAAAAGCCCTCTATTAAAGTCGTCCCACTTTATCTAGTTAACCAAGGGTAGAGAATCCAACAGTCCTCGGTGTGTGGTGAAAGAGAAGGAGGCATTTTGCTAGAGGAGCTCAGGGAAGTTGATTTTCAGGAGGAAAAATGGATGAAGAGGGTTTGGAGCAAAACTGATGGGAGGGGATGCAAAATAATTTGAAGGTTAAAAAAATACCCATAAAAAAGGAGTTTGAGTTTGAAGTGCATGTGCATAAGGGTTTCAAGAAAGATGGCGATCTGATTTAAGCACGCTGTAGGGAAAGCGACTTTTGTCTAAAGCAGTTGTTGAATGGAATGAATGAGAGATTAGAGTGTAACAAATGTAAGAAGTATGTGAGATAATTCCACCTATTACTATAACATCTGGCATTTGATAACTGTGGCCAAAACTGATTTGACTCTACTGGTATGTTTGATATTTGGTACAAGGCTAGCAGTCCCAAAGTAGGATGAGTGGAGTCTAAAATGGTGATTTAGCCATTTAATCTGAGACAAATGAAAAAGTAAAGACATTATGCTAAAAGAGGTGATCAAAATTGGCAACAGCAGAAAAGAGGAAAGGAAGATGCCCATGATAGAGGGTCTACAATAAATAGAGACACGTGATTGTCCTCACAGTACTTAAATTTGGGATTGCAACAAGTGGAGAGAGTGGTATTAATATGCCAAACTTGAAGTGGTTATAAGACATATTCAGATGAGCTGTCAAGTAAACATATAACGGGGAACCAAAAGAAAAATGGATCATGGGAAACCACTTTCTGAGAAGGTTATTCCCTTACCCCCACACTTACCAATTCTCCACATAGACAAATCTCCTTAATAATTATAAATATTCAAGTGGTAGTTTGTAATATACATATATATATACACACAAGTTTTTAGAGATCTGAAAAAGTAAGTATTTGTCTCTGAAAACTTGTTATTTTCCATTGTATTGAGAGTAGTCACTTTTCAGTAATGAAAGCAAAAGATGTATGGATGCATTTGTTGTGGCAGATGGGCTAATTAATCCATAAGCAACTTGTGAATGTTAAGTAAAGAATACAGATTTTTTTTTTTAAAGCACTCTTTTTTTTTTTAATTTTATTTTGAAATAAATTCAAACTTACAGGGACAGTTGCAAAAACAATACAAACCCCATACACAGAACTCCAGCATACCCCAACCCCCCGCCCCCGATACCCTGATCCACCAACTTCAACATCCTGTCACACCAGCATTTCTTTCTTTCCCTTCCTCCCTTCCTCCCTCCCTATCTATCATCCATCATCTATTGCTCTGTCTTCTGAACACATGAGAGCAAGCTGCACATATCCTTGATAAACAATGTAATTCACATATACATTTCCCATGAACAAGAACATTCTTTTATGCATTCCCATTAAGCGCAGCTAAGAAGTTCAAGAAATTCAACATTGATACAAAGCTTACATTCTATATTTCCTTTTTTTTTCTTATGTCCCAACTGCGTCCCTTTGAGCCTCCTCTCCTCCATCCTCAGTTCCCATCCAGGATCATCCTTGGCATTTAACTGTCATTATCTATTTAGACTGTCATTTTTTTTTTTCAATTGTGGAAACATATACACAGCCTAAATCTTCCCATTCCACCCCCTCTCTAGCATTCCATTAGTGGGATTAATCACATTTAGAATGTTGCAATGCCATCACCTTCCTACCACCCATTACTAGAAATTTCCCTTCACCCCAAACAGAAACCCCACACTCATTTCTTAACTCCCCATTGCCCCTTCCCCCACTTCTCGTAACCCATACCCTACTTTTCATCTCTATGGTCATATTCTCTGATACTTTCTTTGTGTTTACCATGGGGCTTAAATTTAACCTCTTAAATCTATAACAATCTTGTTTTTCTTTGATACCAACTTCACAACAATAGGACACATAAACTATGTTCCTATACTCCTCCATTCCCCCACCTTTATGTAGTTCTTGTCAAAAATTACATATTTTACATTGAGTCCCAAACCACTAATTTATCATTACACTTTATGTATTTTAGGTCCTGTAGTAAGTAAATAGTGGAGTTACAAATCAAAAAATATGGTAGTATTCGTATTTATACTTACTAGGTGATCTTTACTGGAAATCTTTATTTCTTCATGTGGTTTCAGTCAATTGTTTAGTATCCCTTCCTTTCAGCCTGCTCAACTCCCTTTAGCATTTCCTATAGGACTGATCTACTGGTGATGAAGTCCCTCAGTTTTTGATTATCTGGGAATGTTTTCATCTCCTCTCATTTTTAACCTCCAGGTGTTTGTGAATTTTCTAAGTCTCTGATGATTATTGATTTCTATTTGTATTCCACTGTGGTCAGAGAATATGCTTTGAATAAATTCAATTTTTTTAAATTTATTGAGGCTTGTTTTATGTTCTGGAGAAAGATCCGTGATCACTAGAGAAGAATGTGTGCCCTGGTGATTTGGGATGTAATGTTCTATATATGTCTGTCAAATTTCTCTCTCTCTCTCTCTCTCCTTCCTTTGTTTCTCTGTCGGTAGGGCTCCCAATAGTGTCTGAAGTAGGGCAGGTCTTTTATTAGCAAACTCTCTCAGCATTTGTTTGACTGTGAAAAATTTAAGCTCTCCCTCAAATTTGAAGGAGAGTTTTGCTGGATAAAGTATTCTTGGTTGGAAATTTTTCTCTCTCAGAATTTTAAATACGTCATGCCACTGCCTTCTCCCCTCCATGATGGCCACTGAGTAGTCACTACTTAGTGTTATGTTGTTTCCTTTGTATACGGTGAATTGCTTTTCTCTTGCTGCTTTCAGAACTTGTTCCTTCTCTTCAGTATTTGACAGTCTGATCAGAATATGTCTCGGAGTGGGTTTATTTGGATTTATTCTATTTGGAGTTCGCTGGGCATTTATGCTCTGTGTATTTATATTGTGTAGAAGGTTTGGGAAGTTTTCCCCAACAATTTCTTTGAATACTCTTTCTAGACCTTTACCCTTCTCTTCCCCTTCTGGGACACCAATGAGTCTTAAATTTGGATGTTTTATTTTATCTATCATACCTCTAAGATACATTTTGATTTTTTCAATTTTTTTCCCCATTCTTTCTTTTGTTCTTTCAATTTTCCATTCTGTGGTCCTCGAGGACACTGATTCATTGTTCAGCTTCCTCTATTCTTGTACTATGAGTATCCAGAATCTTTTTAATTTGGTCAGCAGTTTCTTTTATTTCCATAAGATCATCTATTTTTTTATTTACTCTTGCAATTTCTTCTTTATGCTCTTCTAGGGTCTTCTTTATGTCCTTTATATCCTGTGCTATGCTCTCATTGTTTGTCTTTAGTTCTTTGATTAATTGCTCCAAGTACTGTGTCTCTTCTGTTCTTTTGATTTGGGTGTTTGGGTTTGGGTTCCCCATATTGTCAGGTTTTATCATATGCTTTAAAATTTTCTGTTGTTTTTGGCCTCTTGGCATTTGCTTTACTTGATAGGGTTCTTTCAGGATATGAAAAATACCAGTCTCTAATTTGTCAGATCTACAGCTTGGTGGTGTACACTTTCTCTAACTAACTATCAGATGGCGTCCATGAATCACCTATTCCCCTCAAGTCAGTTCTCCCCAACTTTGCCTTTGTGGTGTGTGGGGGTCTGATTCTTGTGGGGTTCAATTGGTGCACGAAGTTTGGGTGTGCTGTTGATGCTATCTGCCCTGAATGTGGGGCGTGTGTCTAGGTGGTTAGGGAGGCAGGGCAGCTTTAATAATCAAACCTCCCAGGTGTTCCCGGCTGGAGATTTAAGGCTGTTGCAAGAGTCTAAGCCTTTATTTCAGTCTAGCCACAGATTGTCTCTGCAGCTAACCCACAAGTCCTTGGTGTTGGTGTAGGGTCCCGGGGTTTCCAAGTGGGTCCCCCTTCTCACCTTGCTCTTCCAGGACCTCTCCTCTTCCATGAGGGAAGGCTGTGCCACATCACAAGTGCGTGCCAGCCCTCCAGGGAACCCCTGGGCCGCTGGCCCATGCAGGGGCGTTCCCAGACTGCTGTAAATATGGCTGAATGGGGCACGTTAATTTCCCCCTTTACACACAGCTCCGCCTTCCCAGCTCCGGGACAATTAGCTGTGGGTGCAACTAAAGGCCACTGTCCACGGCTGATATTGTGGTGTGTGTGTGGTGCTGTGGGAAACACTCCCAGTCACACTGGGTTTCTTGGTGCAGCTCTGGGCTGTGGCCCCGGCCCCGGGCAGGAATGTCCCCAGCCCGCTGGGAAGATGGCTGCAAGGGGTGTGGTTTCTTTCTCCTTTTGGCTCCCCTCTGCCCTCCTGTCTCTGAGACAATTAGCAGCAGGTGTGGGAAGGGCTGTCCTCCACGCCAGATATTGAGGCATTGGCACAGCCCGTTCCTGTCACGCTTCACTGCACAGTTTTCGCCTCCGTATCTGCAGCCGCTTCCAGGTTTTTTGTCTTTTTTTTTAAAAAGAACTAGTCTGTCTCCAAACACCAACCCACGGTTTCCCCACATCTCAGCATGGCTGCTGGACTTTCAGCCGGCTCACTCACTCGTTTCAGAATGCAGACTCCCGGTTTCACCAAATGCACGGTCCCTGTGGATTTAGCAGACCTTGTCCAGCTGGTGCATTTCTGGAACTGCTGTTCTGGATCACTTTCTAGCTTTTATCTAGTATTTTTCATGAAGGTGTATTTTTGCCGTCTCACCTAGCTGCCATCTTAGGTTCTCCCAAGAATATAGTTTTTCATACATAAACCATATCATGGCAATAATGAAGTTTCTGTTCAACAATCTACCCTTTTGGATAAACTGCAAAATCTGGGCCACTCATCAACAACTTCCCCAGAGTGACTGGTGGCCTCAGCTTTGATATGAGCTGTTCTACTTTGATTATTCTTCTAAATCCAGCCACACGCAAAATTTTCTTGAATATCAGAAAAACAAGCTTTTTTTTTTTTTTTTTTTTAAAGTGCAAACAAGTACATGTATAACCAATCACCCTGGTGAGTTGCCATCTCTAGAGTCAGCTGTTTGGGAATGATGAGGGTTTCCAAATCACCATGCCTCTTGCAAAAAACAAGGGCTTCTAAACATCTATGCTTTTCAAGGGAAAATAAATATAAGAATATTCAATAAAAGAAGTATAGGAAACTAAGAGTTACATGCAATTGATATAGATCAATTTGAAATTGAGACTAAGTATAAACACTTAAGTATTATAATTTGTAGTTGGACAAGACATTGCACCTGATTACTTTAGAAAAGCTCCTGCCCTTCTGTGGAATCAATTTTTTTTAAACTCATTTTAAAACAATTTCAGATTTAAAGTACAGTTGCAAAAATAATGCAAAGGCCCTACGGAGAACTCCAGCATATCCAGATACCCAGATCCATCAACTTTCAGCATTTTGTCATACTTCCCATATCATTCTACCTATCTATGTGAAATCAATGTTGATTAAAGTCCCTAAGCGAATAACGATCAAATTCTCTATTTGATAATTAGGGAGGTAGTGTAAAATCATGGTCTAATAACACATAAGGAGAAAACAGTATTTCCATTTCTGCTAAAATGTTTGATATGGTAGGAATTTTGAATAACTTGAACCCTATATTCACTGAAACACTTGTCATATACAATCTTAATCTATTTAAAGGAATTGAAGCATATAAAATTTTTTCTGATCTTTGGTATGTTTGATTCTGTGTGGATATCTGTTATATAAACTGAGCATAGCACAGTGTAAAAAATATTAATAGTAAAAAGAACTAACAGAATAGGAACTGGGCAAAGTTAAATGAAGAAAACCTAGAGAGAAATTGACTAACATAATTTTGACCTTTTTTAATGTTATCAATGAATAAAACAATCACTAGAGATTTGTGATCACTAAGTAATGTCTCTATGTAAGAACATAAAGTTAAATTTCTTTAACCCCAAAGTCCATTTAGTCCAGTGTTTTGCTTTTGGCAGTGAACTTACTAGATTCTTAGAAGAGAATTTGGTAATTATGATATGTGACATAATGAGCAGTTATCCAAAAGTGGTCCTAGGGCTCCTCCTGACTTGTTTGGAAAATGAGAGACTGGTAGCTTCATTTTTCCTGGTGAGTAGAGGTTACTGCAGCTTCTCTTGAGTTCCAAAGTCCCGAGGTACCTGGCAGCTGGCTTTCTTGGACAAAAGGAAATAAGTGATATTTAACCCAGACAGCCTGAACCTCCAGGAGTCTGTTTGTCCCCTTACTGACGATGTTCCCTGTAAGAAGGGAGAGCAGCAGTAGGGTGGGGTCCGTCCATTGGCAGACAGACCCAGTGCATACCCAACACTGGCCCCTGTTGGCTCTTTGTGTGTTACTGACCCCTGGCCTGTATGTTTCCCCAGTAAAGACTGTTTCCTCACCTACTCCTTGTGACATTGTGGGATTTTCCCTTACCAACCTTGTGTGACATAATACACATTTACAATTGAATAGAACTGAACACATTAAAAATGTTGTACATGCAACAGTATTGACTTGAAGACCCCCAGTAACCCAATGAGACATTTGGAAAGTATATTACTACATTTAATTAATTGGTTATGACAACAAGGTCACTCCAGTAGTATAGTGTGTTGCTCCCTGACAGCTTCCACAGTGCACGTTGGTGGTGGAGGTTCTCAAATACAAGCAAGACTCATCTTTAGCTTTCCCTATCAAGATGTTATCAATCCATTATTTATGAATTTATCAAAACTGTTCTCGAGCCTATTTATAATTTTTGGTTCTAGAAAATCTTGGGGACAGTGTCTTTCATAATTGCTTTCCTGCCCCCTATAATCTTTCCTTTGTCTTATTTTTAAAATCCCTTTGTCTGTGTTTTCTGTTCCTTTCCTTATTCCCACAGCCATAATTTTTCTCTTCTAGGCTTTCCTGTTTGGGAATTTAAAATTTGAAGAGTTAGTATTTTTATTTACCTCTTTATAAATAAATTTATTTTCCCTCATATCAATGAAAGAAACTAATTTTCTCCTTCCGGGCACAGGCGTGGGTTATTCTTGATTTGCTCTCCAATCCTCAGTCTACTCTTCTCTGCTCAGCTCTGCCCTGGGATGCTGAGCACCATGAATGGCATCATTCAGGCTCTCTGCCCTATGCGTTTAGTTTGGTTTTGCCAGTGGTAAAAGAGAGTGCATTCAGGGTCTTTATCCACACCCCTTCAGCCGTGCCCCTGTCTGTAAGGCTGAGGTTTGGACAGTGACTGCCTCTCGAGTCCTGTAGCCACAGCTCCAGTAGGACGGCCTGTCTTTCAGAATTCCAGCTCTTGCAGGTTCTGACAGCACCTCTTGATCACCTCCCCACTTCAGGGCTATGGGTAATGTCTTGGTTTTCTAGGGCTACTGTAACAAAGTACCCTGAACTGGATGGCTTAAAACAACAGAAACTTATTGTCTCTCAGTTCTGGAATCTAGAAGTCCAAAATCTGTTGGGGAGAATTCTTCCTTGCAAGCTTCCTAGCTTCTGGTGGTTTGCAGGCAATCCCTGGGCTTCAAAGCTTGCCTCAGTTGTCACATGGCCTTTTCCCCGGGGTCTGTTTGTGTCTCCTCTCCTAATAAGGATACCAGTTACAACCTGTAATAGTTAGCAAGGGTTTTTAACTCTTCAGTTAAGCCCCTTGAGTGTGCTTTCCATTTCCTCTTGCAACCTTGATTGACACAGTGATATACGAAATTCATCTGATTTAAACAACAGCAACAAAAATATGGTCAAAGCTGAAATTCATGGTGTTCGCAAATTAACGTTACTATCAAATGACTTCAAAACTAGCTGCAATTAAAATGGAATTTTTAGTTTCTAGTATCTAGCAAAAGCCACATATTTTAAAAGCAAAACTTACGCATAACTTTTATTGAGATCATATAGCAAATTAAAAGTATTAGTATATTTAATACACACAGTTATTTTGGAGAATATCCCTTAGTTTGAGCTTGTTTAATATTTTGCTCTTGATTAGATCTGGTTATGCATTTTTGGCAAGAATGCCCAGGATTGGTTTCATCATGTCCTTCTCGTGTATCGTGTCAGGAGGCAAGTGATTTGTCCATTAATAATGGGGTTGACTTTTATGACTTATAACTTGATAAGACAGAGAGAGACAGAGATAGAGAGGGAGGGGGTGAAGGGACAGGGATAAGGAGAGAGAGAGGGAGGAGGGGGACAGAGGGGAGAGAGCAGGAGAGAGAGCAAGAAAGAGAGAGAGTGCTAAAGCAAATGTAAGGTGTTAAAATACAGGGAAACTAGGTGAATTGTACCTGACAATTCTTTGTACTATTCTTACAATTTTTTGATAAGTCTTAAATTATGTCAAAATAAAATGTTTTAAAATGTTGTTACAGATTTTATTAGTTAAAAACAGATTCTTGTAATAATTTATAGTTAACAAATAATTAAAAAGAGTTGATGGATGCATAGCTTCCTACAGTGTTTGTGTCTATATTTGCATTTTATAATAGAACAAATTCCTATTCTGCACTGGAAGCCTTTTTCTTTTCTTACACACACACACACACATGCACTTACACACTCATATCTCCCTACAAGCAAACCCCACAGATTGGTATTACCAACTTTATCACTGTCATAACAATTCTTCTACTAAATATCACCTGAAATCCTGTTCTCCTCCAAACTGAGCTATTTAAAAAGATAGACGGCTGCCTTCTGGCTAATTGTGGGAGTCCTTTCATTACTAGTAAAAGACTTTTTATATCTCAAGTGACTCTATAAGCAGTGAATAATGACTTGAAATCTTTGGAGAAGAGTTCACTGATGAAATGATTGGATGACAACTACTTACTGACCTTTTACTTCCTAAGATAATACTAAGCTGATATAGCTGATTATTAATAAACCTATCCATTGAATTTTGACATATGAAATCCAAGTACTTTGATGAGAAATTCTGATGGAGACATAAAATCTTCTGCAACAGGCCTAAGGCAGTAAAGATAAAAGGTATACATAGGGCAAATGTTGTTAAAATGAACTCAAATTATTTCATTGGAAAGAAACCTCATTGTAATTAAATAGCTCAGATTTTCTAAAAAATTCATTACTATAAACAGCAACGAAATAGAAGATTTGGATAGAACTATTCATCTTTCATGTCCATTGAACAAGAGGAAACATGCTCTTAGTCCTTGAGGTAAGCTCTCTTGGTCCTATCTTTGTGATTGGATCATAAAAGCAAATCAGAAACATAACCTTGGGCCTTAGACACATATTTTTGTTAGACTACATTTTTGTTGTGGATATGTTTAATTAGCATGGTGCCTGGAACAAAGAAGGGCTAAAAAGTAAGTATTGTTAAATGAAAGAAATAAAAGCGTACCACTAATTACAAGTAAAGGTCAATGCTGTAGTTTCAGGGCTTAAGAACATGCTTGACTCATACCTGGCACTCAACAAATAGATGTTAAATAAATTTTCAAATATTCTCTGTCAAGAACTGTTAAAATAAATATGATTGTGTTTGTCCTTAAATTTGGCTGTGTTTACGTGGGAAATGCATTCCATTTTGTAGTCAGTTACTTACATTATTCTTTTTACTCAAATATATATTGCACAAACGATTTATGAGTGACAAGCAAAGGCATCTACTGATCCTCTCTTAAACCACATCCATCCTTCATTGTTGTAGTAGCAAAGAACATGGACATGGGAATCATTTTCCACTAGGGTCTAAACACAGTTCTCAGTGCTGGCTGAGTGATTTGAGTTAGTTAATTAAACTCTGAGCCTCAGTGTCTTCATCTGGAAAAGGAGATGACAAAGCCAATTCTCAGAGTTGTGGATGGAATCAAATAGATTACGCAGCTAAGGCTGCTGAAACGTTGCTGTGATGTGAGGATCAGTGAGAGATCTGGTGCACTAGAGTACGGAGGGATTGGGGTGAGTGTTGGTTGAAGAGGCTGCAGAGGAGGCTTTGGCATAGATCCCAAATGTCCCCAATGGTCTATGCCAATGCGCTTGTTTTAAACAGCACCTTCCATCTGAAAAGTTATGTGATCTCACTTAGGTTTTGGGAAGAAAACTTGGAAGGCTGTGCTGAAGAGTAACTCGATGGAAGCAAGGAATCATTTAGGAAGTGACTTGGAAAAAAAAGAGGAGCACCTGGATCAAGTCAGGGACAGTGTGGATGGCCTGATCGGAGGATGCCTGAGAGAGCCTCAAGATGGAATTCTGATACCCTCATTTGTAAGTATTCCAACGGGCCCTATCAGATTGCAGATTTTTCTCTAACAGACTCAGTTTCCACTCCAATGAATTAAACCCACAATGTGCAGAAATACAAGTTGTGGAAGATGAATTTTAATATAAAAACTGAAAGATATTCTAAACAGTTCTAAACAGATGTTGCCCATCACCTGTAGACTTACACTTTCATTAGCTATTTTAGAAATTAAAACACACACACACACACATACACACACACACACACACACACACACATTGCTTCCAATGTTCTGAAACTCTGCTCTTCTGGTTGAGTCTAGCCAAGAAGATAATTGCCCCATCACACACACATATGTATATGCACATACATATACACACACACAAACACCAACATACAGTTCCTCACACTTTCTAGGGTCCTCCAGCTGAATCGTTTATACCTTTATATGGATATAAACTTAAAATTATATTTTGCCAAAGTGAATACAGATGCATTTTAGAACATGGGATTAACATGAAAAAGTTGAACTTGCATGATAATGCAACTGCCTTTTTCCAGTAACAGTATCTCAGAGTCCCTGCAAGATGAAAGGTATTTCATACTAGTTTCAAATGACAAGAAAAAATCTCAACAAATAGTCACCACCAGAGGAGAAGCAGGAAGTTTAAATCATTTTCAAGAATCAATTCTGACATTTGAATTCATTCTGACACTTGTTGAACCCAGAACATGACATAAAACTATAGTAAAAAGGGCAAGCCCCCAGGGAAATTGGCAAGCTTTTACATCTGCAAGTAAAACCACCTGATCTGGTGCCTCTAACCTTAACACCAGGCTCCTACTTCCCCTAAATCATGGGCTTTGAAAAGAAGTATTTTGTCCTATAATAATAAAAAAATGTAGATTGTTGCAATAGGCAAAAAATAAAGTGAATGCATTTAAAATAGCTACTAAGGGTATTTTATATAAAATAATTGGAATTTTCCCCAGTAATTTCATTGACATGGTTGTCTCTAAGTGAAAATTAAAATGTATAACGATAGTAGCAACAATAATAAAAATTTATCAAGTGCTTACTATGTGCCGCACACTTGACTCAGTACTACCTTCCTACTTGAGAGGCAGATCTTACCAATCCTATAGATGAAGAACTGAACCTAAAGAGGTTAAACAACTTGCTCAAGGTCACACAGCTACTAAGTGAAAAAAAATCAGAAATTTTTTTTACCAATTCATTGATTTTTTAAAACATCATTAGGGCTCTTAGCAAGGAAGCTTTAAAAACTGGACAAGAGGATAGGTGGGAAGTTTATTCTTTTATTTTAAGAATATATTTTTATTTTAGTAAATAGTCCATAAGATTACAACTAAGTGGTGGAACTTTAATATCCACAAGAGTATGGATAATTGTCTAAAATGTGTCCTTAGGACAAGAAAACTACAGTTTAAAAGTGAAAAAAATGTTTGTGTACAATGAAAGGGTAGACAAGAAGCTATCTAAAGACGCTTTCAGTTCTAAAAATCTATGAAAAGGTACACATAAGCATGAATAAGCACTATTCTTTATACAAACCCTGAAGTTTCTTAAAACTTTGGTGAAGAGAATCCCCTCCTAATTTTTCTGTAAGTGAATCAGAAAAACCCCAGACAAGGATGTGACTCAAGTACCTACACTCCTTATTGATTTATTAACTTAAATCACCAGTTAAGGTCCAGCCTTGGCTACCAGTGATGTTCTACTGCCTCATAAAAACGCAGCAGCCCACTGAAATAAGATGGAACAAAGTTCCCAGGCGGAAAGACCAACACGATAAGTGCACTCGCTCATCCTTTCACCCAGGTGGATGCAATCACGAAATGTGTTTCAAACAGAAAGGATTTCTCTGAAAAAAAAGCTGCAGGACCGCACGGAGAGTTGTAACCAACTTAAGGCTTTGGATTTATCTGGGTACATGCATGTATCATTAGGAAGATTATTTGGGGGACACTTTCTGAAAACTGTTTGATACAGCTCTATGTCTGCTTTAGGAAGCAAGCAGGAGAGAGCACCAGAGCAGTTGTAAATCCGCAGATAAAGTCATCATATTCTTAAATTTGAATTTCCAGAAAATTTTTCTGTACTAATGCTATTGATTTTATTTACCTTTGTTTGGAAGAGTGGGGGAGAGGGGCCAATTTTTGTAAATTTACTTTTACAAAAACAATTAAGATCTGTACGCAATTGAAATAATTTTCAGCAGATAAAACAATCCGGTCAAGGCCCAGTGAAAGTGCTTCATTGTTCCATGTCTGCACAAATTACCTTGCATCTCTGATGATTTTATGTACATTTAATCACTAAAGATTAATTACATGGCAGATGGAAATCAGTGAAACACTGAGGAGATAACTTTAGTTTAAGTGCACGTGCAGCTAACTTGTGGCTTTTTAGAACAATTTTAATTAAAAGTACTAGAAGAATCATCAGGCTGAAAATATTAGGAGCTCTGGGATGGATGAGCTTAGCATAGCTAATTAATTGTATATTTAATCAAAGCAGCCTTTGGCTGTAATTAATAATCTATTTTTCCTCTGGTAATAAATACTGTAGTTCTGTAAAACAGAATTTATAATTTCCAGAATGCCATATGCACGGAAGAGTGGGACAGAAAACGAGCATTTCTACACCAGCTTTAGAGCCAAGGTTTATTCTGTTTATTTAGAGAGGATGTTGTCTATATTTCATTCATTCGTTTTAAATGTCATCTCACAGTGGCAGCTTACAAACAGCTACTGCCGAGTGACTTGGACATTTCAAAGGTGTAAAGAATAATCTAAAAGGAGTGACTTGTAGAATGCTCAGTGAAGTCTGCTTGTTCTTACACCACAGAGATCTCACACTTTAGAGAACTTTAGGTCGCTCCATCTTAAAACGAATGCCAGGATGGTTAGACTCAGTATTAACAGTTTAATACCCTTCATTTTCTTTTGAAAGGCATAGCAAGACTCACAGATTTATACCACCTGCAACCTGCTAAAAAGCTCAAATCACAGAGACAAGTTAACACTCCCTTTTCCTTGCGGCAACAGGATAGCTTTTACTTTGTCACTCCCCTTCTCTGCTTTTCAATAATCCATGCCAAGCATAGCATATTTTTGCTCCTACCAACCTTTCACTAATTTTTGAGAGAAACTCTCTAATGGAAGGTAGTCACATTCTTTTCATATGGTCCAGGATTTCTTTCTTCTCCTTGCCTTCTTGTAATCGAGATTTAAATTCAAAGACTTTTGCATATAAAGGAGATAATATAATAAATTAACCTTAGATGATATTTTTTGCTACCTTTTAAAGATATTTTAATATAGGGAACTTGACAGTCAGCTTTGTCAACTGTTTTATATTTTTAAGATTGTGGCAGTAGCATATAGGAGTTATGGATTGCTGAATACATGAATATTTAACTTAAAAAACATCTTTTCAGATCACAGAGAGCATACATTTTTGTATGCATCTAATACAATTGCCTGATACACTAATCAATTCATAACATAAGTTCCATATTTCTGGGGGTTATGTGGTCTTCATATGAATATGTATGGGGGAAGCAGATATTAGGTTATTAAAATTATATCAAGTGAAAATATTTTTATTCAGCAAATATTGGACATTAATAAAGGCCTAGGAACTAGACAAAGAAGAGAAAAAACCACAGAGGCAAAAATTCGTCTGTTTCCAGAAGCCCACTATAACTATCATATGATCAAAAGTAGCCGTTATTAAACACATCTGAGCCCTTCAAGGCTAATCAATTTATAACACACAATTTTTAGTGAGAACAAAATGTTAAAAATGAATGTTTAAAAACTGAACAAAATAGCCTTTTCTTTCTTAGAATTATGCCTAGCTGGAAATTCCTGACATAGGCTCTCCCAACATTTCACTAAAATTATCCAAGAAGGTACAAAAAGAAAAAGTTCACATGGACAGTGGAAGCCAGCACTCATGGTTACATCATTTGCCACAATTTTAACCAAATTTTCACTATTGATTGAACTGGACTGAAAATTTGGACGAATTTCTCTGAGAATTCATACGATATTGAAATGACATGGGTGTGTAGGGTGTGACTGTGAAGGTGCGTGCGTGTATGTGTGTGTGATTTAAGTTACCCACCCCATACACCAAAAAGTAGAGCAGACCTGCTGCTTACCCGGAAGGGATACCTCAGAGAGCCTGGCGGTGCCCGTGCTTATCCTGAAATAATTTGTGGTTCTTCAGAGTACAGAAGTCTACTCTGCTCTGTACTGTGGAAGCCCTCAGAATACTATTCTGCTAAACCAGACTGGAGGGTTTATCCTGCTAGGGGAGAGAAGATGTGTTTTGGCAGATGTAATCCTACCGATAGGGAGATGGCAGAAATTTCGTGAAATGTGTGGGTAGATTTGCACAGCAGAAGCTCAAAGCAGAGGATCTGAGGGGTGGGGCCTTCCTCAAGACAGGGGAGTCTAAGGCATGAGGGCATCCCCTTGGGAGGGTTTGACATCCCTTTTTGGACTATGGAGAGAGGATGTATTTAAATTTGTTCTTCACTTTCAATGTGTTCCCCCATCAGTTATATTTTCCTTTAGTTCTCTTTTAACCTTCTTGTCATGAGAAGGGAGAATGGAGAGAATTGGAGAGTGAGAACTGGAGAGGCAGGGAGGGGAGGGAAGGGAAGGGACACAGCGAGAGGGGCCTGAGCCCTGCTATGGAGTGAATGTTGCACATGACAACTTTGCAGGAATAAAAGAACTGTGGACACAGAGAAAGTACTGTGCTGCATGTTTATGTGCATGAAGAGTGTATGAAAAGGTGTCAATTACTTTATCACTATGATGTACGAAGGCAGAATAAAGTAAGGAGGGAAAGTCTGAATGTTTAGCCCTGGGTTAGAAACCAAGCTGTGCCCCTAGAAGTTGGGTGATTTCAGATTGATCACTTGACTTTTCTGAACTTTGGTTTCCTCATCTAAAATTGGGGATAATAATACCAATTGCCAAAAACTGTCATGACAAGGTAATAAGACAATCTGCATAAAGTGTCAGATAGAGTTCGGATTCAATACAAACAATGGGAATTATTTCTAATTCTTCTTTATCTACATGACATTCAAAAGGATTCTCTACCCAGTGTCCTCAGTGAGTGAAATGATGACTATTTTGTCATGCTGAATAAGCACACTTGCCCAAATTTTGGATGATAGAAATATGAAGAGGGATAGCTAAAATGTTATCATTTTATCATGTTATCAAAAAAAAGCACTGGCTTAGGGGTTGGAGGACTTTAGTTGCCCTTATCGTTCCATGTTTGTTACCAATATAGACTCACAAAAGTGACTTAAATCCTCAGAACCTTAGTCTTTAGTAAGTTTCAAGTGCTTGTGGAGTCATTACAGATGAGGGGAGTTAGTGCTTCATATCTGCAAGCTATTTAGCAATTTATAAATTAATTGCCTCACCAACATTTATCTCGATGCTCACAGGGGACTCAAGTATTATCCACTCTTAACTAAGAAGTAAATATTGGTTTAAATGATTTTTTTTACCAAGGTCACACAACAAGTGGGAAAGCTGGTATTCAAAGTCTTGACTGGCTCTCAGCATTCTTTCCACACCACCAGGGATATTTCTCTTTGTTCTCAACCTGTTGCCTAGATTAGTTAATAATTACTATGCAGGATATAGAAAATGGTTCTTAATTTAAAACCAAAAATTATTTTCTCAGCAGAGCTGCTTATCAAAGAAAGCAATGCTGACAAGAAGTCAGAATCTATTATTGATTCTTAAATTCTGATAAGTGTATCTGAGTTAACTGGAAGCCAGAGCACAGAACTACTGGCTGCACTTGGCCTTTGTAAAGCATTATTCAATTTGGTAACCTTTAGAAAGCTGAGGATTTTGGGTAATTGATGTCACCATTAAATTTTTACTACTGTCCAAGATATATCAAACGACAGCTTCACAAGGTAAGAGTTCCACATAAAGAGGAAGAGTTGAAAACCTCAGTAAAATACTCAGAATTTATGAAGTCTAAATCTTTCAAAATAAATTGAAAAATAAATTTAGTTTAGAGAATGGTGAGTTGACTTCCTCTCAGTGCAAATTAAACACTGTGTATGAACTGTTGAGATTCTGAAGATGGAGATAAGTTATATTCACATATACTGCTCCATTACCCCACAATTACTTTAATACAAGGTGCACAGAGGAGCAGTTTGTGGAAATGATTTCCTAAGTGACTGGACTGCTGAATACACAGTATCCTTTAGACTGGGCTTTCTCAACAGTGGCACTACTGCCATTTGGACGGGGTTGCTCTCTGCTATGGGGCTGTTCTGTGCATTGTAGGATATTTAGCAACATCCCTGGACTCCATCCCTTAGATGCCAGCAGGTCCCCTGCTCCAGTTGTGGCAACCAAATATATCTCCAGACATTGCTAAATGTCCCCTTGGGGTGAGAGCACACCCACTTGAGAACCAGTGTTTTAGGCTATCCTTCATTTTCATCACATTTCATTTCATTCAGGTTGAAGCGTGCTGGGTCTAACAGGGACCAGGATTTACTATAAAAGAGTGGAGACCCTGAATGACATGGAAATTGAAGGACAGAACTTAACATCTGGTTATTTTTTTCATTTTATAATTATATAAATATATTATATAATATATTTCAAGGGAGCAAATTTGACCTAGAATATATTGGAATAAAATAGCAAGCAATATAACTTAATAGAGTTCTGATTATGTTCTTTTTTTTTATCAGTCAGAGAAAGTTAAATGTGATTTCAGGGCTCTTACACTGTGGTGATATCATGGTGTAGACTCAAAGCTGTCACTTGTCTATTAATTACTGTATTTCCGATACCTTGAGCTGTTATTAAAGTGGTAAGAACATGTGTTGTTGTTGGTGGCCATAATTGCAAGCATTGAGAAAATAAAGATCCCTGGATTCCAGATGACCAGTTGCTTAGTTATTTCAATAAATATTGTGCTTCAATTTTTCTTTACAGAACTTATTTTCTGTATTTCATTCAATGTTATCATTTTCCTCTAAACTTATCTAAGTTTTCCATATCTTCACACTATACATAATAGCCTAAACATTGTTAATTTGAATTTAAAAATTATTTGAGATTCAATATGCTCTTTTGGAAATGTTTTGTTTCATGTTGATTATCTGAACCCATTGTTCCAAGGCTGACTTGGGTCAGGATTTAGGATGCTGGAAAAAGGATTGTGGAAGGAATGACAGAATACACTTCTGTAAGACTAAAAAGCTGTCAAACATCACCAGGTTAACAATAATAACTTGAAACATTTTCTCTGGAAATAGTACTTAACTATTTGGTGTTCTCGACATGACTGCATGCTGATATTTAGGATGCTGATGGAAAGAAACTCCGCAGACTCATTTCTTATTCATTCATTCATGAGTATCACATTTCTTTCTAAATTTAAAAAGGATGCATGCATATGTATTTTCTAAAAGGCTATAAAAGTCAATTACCATGTTTACCAAATGAGGAACTAGTCTCTCAACTTTAGAACTCCAATTTTAGAAAAGCTCACCTGTTAGCTTGTAGACATTTCCCATCTCACCTCATTAAGGGTGGTTGCCCATGATACAGAGAAGGCTGATCAAGTGTGACAAAATCTGTGCTTTATCTACACCGGTTGCTTCCACTGAAATTTTAATTGGTAGATATCAGGGCTTCAAATACTTCCACTGATGTCAAGAGACAAGCTTATGAATTAAATAATATGTTGGTATATAACCAAGCATATAAATAGATATTTTGCATAATTAGCTAATTTTTGAAAACCAGCATATTATTAGAGTTCACAATATTAAACATTTTGTATACATTCTTGAGGTTCCCTGTTTTTAGTATTTTAACTACTAAGCCTATTTAGAGTTGGTTACAGTAGAACAGAAGGCAAATGATGTCATTAAAACTCAAAGCCAACAGTTATAATTTAAAATATAATTAGATGTTGAGACCTTTCTAGTGCATAACGTTATGCTCCAGTCAAAGCACTAGGAATACTAATTAAAATGAAAAATTAGAAAATAATTTTCCTGCATCTGATATTAGTTTCCTCTTCCTTTTCCCCTTCAATTGCTATCATGGATTCAACAAAAAATTACTGAGTGTCAACCACGTACCAGGTACTGCTTTAGGCACTGCAGTAACATCAGTGTACAAGCCTGACAAAATTCCTGACCTCATGGAGCTTATATTTTAGTGAGGTAAACAGACAATTAACATAATAAGTACCTCAACATTTGATACGGCCGATGGGAAAATAGTAATTTGTCAAGTGTTTTGGAAAAAAATGGAGGGTGTGGGAGAATTGGGATTGGGAGAGAGTGTTGTAATTTTTCTCTGAGTGGTCCATATAGGTCTAACCAAAAAGGTGCCAGACATTTGAGCGAAGATTTAGGAGACGAGAGAATGCTCACGTGGTTATGTAGAAGAACCCAGGAAGGAAACAGCCATTGCAAAGGCTCCTGGAAGCATGCCTAGAGTATTTATGGAAAGTAGAAAGGTCAAAGGGAGTGGAGATGAGTGAGCAGGGGGAGAGGAGTAGAAGGTGACTCATAGCAGTAACTGGTTGCTACTCATTGTAGAATTGGCTAGGCTCCTGTAAGGACTTGGGTCTTTACCCTTAGTTGTCCTTCCAAGAAAACTTTCCCTACTTTTCTTATTCTTTAGGTTTTTTTCCTGTTTTCATTCTCCACTTTCCCATCTTGGTCAACCTGCCTCCTTTCTCCTCTGCTGTCACCGTCATCCCTCCCTGCCCCCAGCTGTTGCCTTCTCACGCTGTTGCTCCTTCTCTTGCAATCGCCATGGAGATGTCCACATAAATAACAATGCCCTGTTCACTGAGCTCTCACTCTGTGCCAACATGATGCATTAGATAGGTTTTTGTTTAATTCAATTTTTTCAATACCTCTCTTAGATTGGCATTATTACTGCACCCATTTTTCAGATGAGAAAAGAGATACAGGCTAAATAATTATGTTGATTGTGCACAATATTGACATATAAACAAGGGGATGTGGACTGCAGTCAGGTTGACTCCAAATCCAAGATTCTTATCCCCCAAGTTACATTCATCCCCAAATCAATTGAAGAAGTATTTCAAACAATGGATTTAACAGAATAGGACTCTTATCAAATTTATTCACACAAGTGTGGTTTAAAAAAGGCTTCCTTTTTAGTTCATTTTTACTTTTCAATGTTAAAAGGGGCTTTGGAATTCACTCCATCTAACCGCCCTTCAGTAGTTGAATTTCTTTTACAGAAGCTCTGCCACGTGGTCACCTAAGCTGTACGTTAAAACTTCCAGCAACAAAGAGTTGAAATAATCATTTTATGGATCCATGATATCCCATTCTTCTATTTTACGTGATATGGGTAACTATTGGCTGTCATTTTACACATAATACTGAAAACTTACTATCATCTTTCAATTTTCTCTTTTCTTTTCTAAGTAGTATTTTTTTTAATTTTATATCATTAAGCATTATACTTTTAAGCTATTTTACTAGTATTACCTTTAAGTATATTTCTGGTTAAATTTTATTTTTGAGATTAAGTTGTAGCAAAGACAGATATAGGAATAGGTAAGCTGTCTTGTCTCTAATTCTATTCCAAAACCAACACAAATAATAAGGTAGGGACCAAGAAGTTATTTCTGGCTATTAAGCAAGCCAGAGAGCAAGAATAACTTTGCTTTTATTTATTTAAAATATTTTGCTATAATTACCACAGGTTTCCAAATCTGAAACTGCTGAGCTAGTCTACTCTAGGTTATAAGATATTTTTTCTTTTTTCCACATAGTTCCACATGTAAACAAAACAGCTGCTGTGTGTGTGTGGGTGTGTGTGAGAAAGAGAGAGAGAAAGAGAAAGAGGGAGGGAGGGAGATGGAGAAATGGAGAGATGGGGAGAAAGAGAAATGGAAAGTGAGAGAGAGTGTGTGTAGTTCTAGACTTAAACGGGTGGTAGAGGTTTGAAACAGGAAACAGTAAGAAGAGTAACATCTCCAGTGAGTCCTGGCATGCTGGGAATTTCCTGACATATCACTTCCTGACCGGAATCAACCCACGGGAAAGGTCAATTTCTATGATCTGGCCACCTCAGAATAGGCATAGAGACCCAGTCAATGACTTGGCTTGCAACAAGCCCAGGATGATGCAAGTTTTGCTGACCACAGAAATGCTTCTCTTCCTGTTTCCCCAATAGCCTCCTCTGTCATGATGCCTGAAATTCCTCCTCCTCCATTCCCCATCTTGCCAATTAAACAAAAACAACCTGCACATCTTTTCTAGGAATAGTAACATACTAGCATTCACCGCACTTTACTGCAGATGAATTTATCAGGTCAATTAGTGTCAAGACTAATTTTAAGAAAACTGGATACAGGACAACTACATTTTAAAAAGGAGGCTGGCGTTGGAGAGAAGGGGCAAGTTTTGAGGTGTAAAGAGGGATGACTGGGGAGTCAGACTCAAGGAAGCATGGCAGTGACCAGCTGTGGATGGATGGCCAGAGGGAAGTTCAATTAAAAAGAAGGGAAAACTCTTTTTGGAGAGGCATGTGGGCAAACCTGACCTCCTAGATGACTTTCCCTGGTGTTTATCATCATGTGATGATTTCAGGGTAAAATGTCACTGTGCCCCAAGAAGGATATTAGGACCAAAAACCTTCACCTTAGAGTTAAAGAAATAGAATCATAGGGGTGAAATGAATAGCCCAAAACCAAATAGTGTGTTTGAAGCAAATCCAGGAGTAAAGATCTATCTGGTTGTTAGAACCTTTGGCTGGGTCAGGTTATACTAATTGAGATGAAAGCACGGAAAATAATAATCCCAGTAGCTCGCATTTATTTAGCACTTAATATTCATGAAGTGTTAAATATTTTCCATGAATGCATTCAGCATTCAATAAATAAAAAATCCCATTGTGGTGTGAAGATCACTTTATATGCCTTTTAGGTAGGTAAGATATAGACCCAGTAATTTTGAGAATTATCTTAAGTCACATAGCTAGTTCATGATGAGTCAGGACTTGAACTAAAACTCTTAATTACCATACTAAAATGAGAAAAGGAACAGAGGTTAACAATATCAAGTTAGTTGGTTGGTTGTAGTGAGAAGAAGCCAATACATAAACGACCTTTTCAAATCGGCAATTTTGAGCAAGGCAGGGTCAAACTCAGAAATTCATACAGATTTGCTTTGATCCCTTAGGACTATTTAAGCATTTACAAGCATTTCTTCTGTGTTTCATATTATAATAGGACAAAACCCAGCTGAGAGGAATATCCCTTCCTCAATTTTGCTATACGATATTCCTAAGATCTCTGTATGAAGCAGATCATTATTCTTTTTCTTAAAAAATAAGTTATTTAACTTTTTTATGAGCCTAACAAGAGCAGCGAGATCTTACTCATAATTCCTTAAGGTATTTTCACCAATTTAGGTATTTGAAATAAATATATTTTTCAAGGTGGGAACCAGAAGAAAATTTAACAAAGAGATAAAAATGAGCACAAAAATTTAGAAGAAAAGAATGTACATTCAAATGTCAGATGAGGAGGCTCTGTTCTTATAAATGCAATATACGTACTATTGGATAAAATAAAATAAAACCACAAAGAATTTCTACTTGATTGGTTGTTCACTTTTTTTTTTTTTTTTTGAGAGGGCACATCAGAGAAGAGACTGGATGCCTTAATAAGATATCCCAAAATCTTAAGGAAATAGACAAAAGACTAGCAGTTAGATGCTATAATTTACAGATCCTGACAAGAACCATTAATTGTCACTGTGTTGCTACCATTTGAACTCATATAGTCAATTTAGTCAGAATTCTTGCAAAATCTGGGAGGATCATTAAAGGAAGCTTCAGGCTAAGCACAGATAATAGGACTATTTTAATATTCCTGATGCTTTTACAGAGGAACAGCATGTCATATATCAATTCTACATACTGCTCTGAAGTTCTCTACATGGGGAGGGAGGGAATCCCAGCCGCTCTCTCATCTTCTCAACTGTTTCCAAAGAAAAGGAGATGTTTAGGATCTTGCTTTCCAGGAGTCCTGAGGCACCATAAGAATTCAAAGAAATCTCCAAAGAGTCAGATATTAATTTTCCTTCTACTTGAGATTCTTCTCTACAGAATCTTGTGAAAGCTCACTGACAGAATGAAACTAAATTGTGAAATGGTAACTCATTGCGGTTTTGATTTTCATTTCCGTAATGGCTAATGATGTTGAACATCTTTTCATGTGCTATTTGGCCATTTGTGTATCTTCTTTGGAGAAATGTTTATTCAGATCTGTCGCCCATTTTTTAATTGGGTTGTTTGTCTTTTTGTTGTTAAGTTGTAGGATTTCTTTATATATTCAGGATATTAAACCCTTATCAGATACGTGATTTCCAAATATTTTCTCCCATTCTGCATGTTGTCTTTTTGGTTTCATGATGAAGTCTTTTGATGCACACACACACACATATACAAAAACCAAAGGACTGTACAACACAGTGAACCCTAATGTAAACAATGGGCCATAGTTAATAGTATAATTATAATATTCTTTCATCAATTGTAACAAAAGTACCACATTAACGCAAGGTGTTAATATCAGGTGGGGTACATGGGAACTCTGTATTTTCTGCATTATTATATGTATCAAAAATTTTCTCCTCTGGAAAGCAGCTGAAGTGCAGGAGAAAACACTTTTTGGCTTTGGCCTTAAAAAATGGGCTTAAATCTTATAAAATGGGCTTTTACTTACTAGCTATGCAACTTTCAATAACTTTTGAACATCTCTGAACCTTAGTTTCTTCATCTTTAAAATGGGAAAATAATATAAATCTAACAGGACTGTGATGAAAAATTATTCAACATATGTGAAAGCATGTGTCACTGCAAGTACTTAATAACTGTTAGTTGTACTGAATCTTAATTGGTGTTCAATACCATTGGTTACCCTCCCAACAGCTATTTCCTTCTTCCTTCTTCCTTTTTGTAGAACTCAGATCCCAAGAAAGAGGCTAAATATTTCAGATACTTCTTTTCCAGTTTCCTTGATAGCTAAGAGAGAGGCACTATGCTGCTCTAAAGTACTCATTGGGAAATCTGCTGAGGTGTTTCTGGGATTTTTCTTCGTGGTCAAAGAGAGAGAGGATAAGGAAAACACCTTTGTCTTCTCACCTTAGGTTTGGTTGTATGAAGATTTGATTCCTGGAGCTGTGGCAGTTTTTGTGACAATGAAGAAAAGGCTAAGAGAAAGAGAAGTTTTCTCAAAGTCCAGACATCATTGAACTACTGGGCCAACCTTGGAACAATAATTTCTAGAAAGTGTTTGATGTGATCAAAGTGAACTTGAATTTCTATGCTTAATCCACCTTTGGTGGGGTATTTTGTTACCTGAGCCCAAAGCATCATAACCAATAAAACTATAAAACCCTCTATAGATACAAAGTATTATTACAATCAATTCATTCTTCTAACCCGTTAAATTGATCATCATGCACAAACAAGTAGCAAATGGCTAACCTATATAGGACATTGTAATAGATACGAGGGAAGCAAATAGGTGTAAGATGTGGTTTCTCTCCTGGAGAGCCTCTTGAAGTGGCTGGAGAGAAAGGGCATCTACATAGAAAAGGTAAACAATAATGTAATACAACATATCCTAAGTGCCAAATAAGTAGTGCAAACAATCAGTGTTATGGGCATTTAAAGAAAATGGGCTCACAAGATTATTGATGATTACTGAAAACTTTATTGAAGTCTTAGATATGTTTGTTTTGAAGGGGGTTTGAAGAGAAGGCTTTCAAAGGGAAAATAAAGGAAAAAGGATTTCCAGGGAAAAATAGCTGGTACACCCGGAGAAAGACTTTGATTTGATAAAACCAGTTTTTCAGACTGGAGTTTTCATATGGAAGAACAAGGAAAGATAGTAAGGAGCCCAGTGTAGCGGTTTAGATGACATCAGTGAGTTGGGCTTGGTTGTGTAGGCAATAGGGTTTTTGAGCAAGGGAGCATAAATTCCTGCATGCTTGAAAAATATTAATTTGTTAGTGTTGTTAGGCTAAGTTGGAGGGAAGATAAGTAAGTTATAGAAACAAACTGCTGAGTTTATGAGTGTCTAAACATAGGTAGTCACAGAGGGAAAAGAAAAGAAGAGATGACTAAGAGGTGCCACTGTTTTTACAGGTGATATAAGTAAGAACTGATAGACCATGGCTTAGCTCACAGGCGAATAACTGCTATCCTAGAAATATCAGGCATTATGGGGGATTAGTGGGACATATATTTTTAGGGATATATGTGTTATGAGACATCCTTTCAACACCACATCTCCATGTGCAGCTCACCTTAATTCACACAGAGAAAAACAAAAATTCAAGATAATTGGAAAATATGATCTATTAGAAATATGATCTTAAGAAAAAAACACTTAACTGTGGCTTAAGGTTTCATTTTGGTTATTGTATTTGATGTGCCTGGTTGTGGGAATTCTGAGTCTTTCAAACTAAATAATTTTTATTTAGTCGTGTTTTGAAGTCCCTTGCCTTTTGCATGCTATCCCCTGCTGAAATTTTATCAGTTTGCCCTTCACCAGAATATCGGCATTACCTCTTAGAGTTCCCATTTGAGTTGGAAGGAGTGTCTCTTTCTATTTTTCCTCCCCTATCTTGCTTTCTACATATTGGCTACCCGGAAAGTATATCTTCATGGAGAGGAAGAGGCAAGAAAATAGAATATATTTATATAAAAATTTCTACTAGGTAACTGAGTCTGAGATTGTTTTATTTAGTTAGTTTCTTTTTCTTCTTCTTCTTTTTTTAAACCTTCATTAAAGCTACATTATATGCAGAGGTAGAGACACGCTCTCTCCCACAAAGGATCTGGGATATGGAAGAAAACCTACTACTAACCACTTTTCATATCCTAAGAGCATGTTTTGTTTGATGTTCAATCTACAACAGCCTAAAAAAGATAAAAATCTCAGCAAGCTCTCTTACTCCATTGAAAATCTATATTCTTAGTACTATAGGTGGCCACAGAACAAAGAAGCAGGAGTAAAATCTCAAAATTCCAAATCTCAATTCCAACTGAACTTGATTATGTAAACTATCATAGCCCTCTGGAGACATAGCGGTGGGCTAATGTAAGCCTCACGTGATCTTGCGACCAGGATCAGAAAAAGAGTGGGGTCAATGGGCTAACCTCACCTCGGAAGGACTCCAAGGCCACTGAGAAAATAAACAGCCCAGCTGCTCTCTCAACAGGTGGCTGGTGAAAGAGATGGCTATTGTGAGTGAGAGAAGGAAACGCTGACATATCCAAAAGCATGCCCTTGAACTCTAATCATGACACTTAACTTAGAGAGGAAAAATTCTGCACCAATAGACCATGAACATAAAACATACAGGCTTAAAATATGCAAATAATTGCATAGTCAGAAGAGTTGAATCATCTTGGTTCGTGCAAATTACACCATTTCATTTGATGTAGTTTTATAAAGTTATGGACCTGTGATGTTCACTCACATTTAACAGAAGGTTATTCATGGTGAATAAAACAGGCAGGTGAACTGAACAGGTGGTTTTAAGGATTAAAAAAGACTTCTCAATGTGTACATATATTAATTAATTCCCACATTTCTTATAGTTTCTGGGTTCTCATTTTCAATTTTTCTTTAATGTTACATGGTTACAGCTATCTTGAACAAAGGTACATGTCTATGTTAATAGGTCTATACAGGTATCTCTGCAAATGGGAGTCTTGGAACTTCATATGTCAAACATTTCTTGTGTCTCATCACCTTTCCAGAGAGAAGAGTTTTTCTCTGTGTACTTCAGCAGCTCCTATGGAGGGATGCTTTGGACTGATGATGATGTCAATGATCACAATTCCCATGCAAATTAGAGAACTGCGGCTTCAATTTAAACTATTTCTTTTTGTTCACTCTTCAGTGAAAATAGCGAGCAGTTGGTTAACCTCATCCATAAAATAATCTCATGCACATGAAAAGTTATTCAATCATTCTCTCAGCCATAAAAGAATGTTGGAGTGATAATGGAACCAAGTAAAAATGGATGGATATATTATCATAATAATATCATAATGATATTCACTGTTCTATTGAACCGGAAAAAAAAAAAAAAGCAAAAAACCTGACTCATCTAATTTAGTATCCTGACAAATCAATACTGCCCCAACCTCAACAAGAAATCAGCTTTTCCTTCTGCAAATCAATCCAAAACAGAGATACCTACAACCAAGTTAGGATATGATCACTTCCTTTTTATCTGCCAGTGTTCCCACTGTATCTCATTAATATGCTATCTGTTACAAAGTCATTATTTCTTATCCTGAAATCTTCATGTCAGCCGTGATGCTGAAAATTTCAGTGGATTACATCACAGAAATAACAATTTATTTTTCTTTCACAAATACTTGCTCTTATTTGGGGGATGGAGGTAGAGATTCCTTTGGTTCTTTTCTCTTCTTATTACAAACTAAAAATGCTATTATTTTCCCTTATTGTTCTGAATTGGAACATATGTAAAAATGGTTAAACCTTGACATTTGATGTGTCTGAGGCACTGTGGTCTTAATGACAAGTTTATTAAGCTTGTAATTGCTCCATCAATTTATAAACTTACAGACAGCATGAAGAGTAGGAAATAATGTTATTTTTTCCTAATTTAAGGAGCAGAATTTATAGTGATTATATGATACTTTAAACATCATTATTGGATCATTGTTGTTATCACAGATGTATCTGCTCCTCCATGTAAGAGGACTTCTATAAGACTGTGGAGACCTTGAGGGAAAGTTTGTATCTTGTCAGACTTTAGGATACGTCTTGGTTTCATGTAAATTACTAACAGGTAAAAATGTTTTAAGACATATTAACATTTAATAAGAACAGTCTCTGGTCTTTTATTTCTTTGTAAAGAGTAAAACGCAGCTTCCCAAGAACCACATGACTTAAGTTAGTATACATGTAAGGATCTTTAAATGAACATATTTAAGAATTTGGTTTCATTCAGAGTAACTATGAAATGAAATATGTTACTTTGGGCAGGGTATTAATGGTCAAGAAAAAAAGAGCAAGAAGAAAGAGGCTAAATTTGACCTCTTATGTAAAGTCACTTATTGTTCACAGATAAGCAAGAGAATAAAAAGAGGAAATGAATTTAATCCCATACTTACAATGCATGGCCAACATGTCAACAATGCCAAAGTTTAAGGAAACACTGTCTCTTACCTGAAAGACACAAGAGAAATCCAAAGATAAGCATTTCCTAATCAAGTCTGCTACCACATATAGCAAATAATTGGGACATAATACTACCCATGGCTTTTCATAATGTCACATGTATTCAATGATACTTTTACTTGGGTGTTTTATGCAGAATCAGTCTATTTAACAAACAACCATAATATAAACCTATGCAGTTAATATTTATATTTATGTACTACATCATGTCAGTTTTCAACTCATATTAAATAAACTTACATTTATGTGGTTCTATAGCATAAATAACCTATTGCTGATGACAGATACCTTTTAAACAATGGTAATAAACAAAAGGAATTAAAATTCAAGAGATATGCTGCAACCATTCTCCAACCAAGACCAGTTCCACACTTTCCACCATACTTTGCAGTCCATTCTTAACAGACATGTGCCAACATCTCTTCTAGACAATTTCACCTTCAATACTGCTGAGAATCTGCCCACTAATGACCATAATGAAACATGCTTTGTGTGAGAGCCTGTTCATTTATTTTCATTCCCGTGAGTGCCTTCAGAGACCAGAGTTGCAATCACGGCTACTTACTATTTAATTCCCAGCCAAATTTATGGTCAAATTGAAAAATGGAGGCAGACAGCCTGATGCAGGATGCTTTTGTCTGAAGTGTCCTTGTGGAATCATTATACTTGCATTAATCTTTAATCTGCAATTAAACAATCAGTTCTATGTAAAAGATAGCTGCAAACAGATCTCCTGTATGTGTCCTAGACAATATATCTTAATGGGAGGTGTGGGGGAAGGGTGAGAATAAGGTGCAATTAGGACTAAATTCGTCATGGATCCTGGTTCAGTAGGAGGTTATTTATGGAGCTAAAAGTTCTTCATGCAAAATGACATGTGTGTATTCAGATGTTCGCCAAATAACCTCCTTGCCTCTCAACGTGGGGAGCCTGCAGAATCACAAAACACAAAATGCAAGAGCAGGGCAATGGAAGAAAGCTTGGCCTGACTGATAAATGTCTTGGCAGAAATTGCAACCCTGCCTTGCATCTGCAGCTTCCCAATTAAGGGCCCTGCTTTCCAGCTTCCACAGATGCTTAATTGGAGATTGAGGCCACCAGGCAGGCATGGGCATCACAATCATTAACAGGTAGTTTGAGGACATTAGGTGCTCAGTCCTGTCAATTTTCCTTCACTATCAGAGCTGTCAACAAAGTGCCACCTTCCTGAAAGAGTGAAACATGTTGGAAGGAACAGCTTTTCATAAATAAAAGAAACAAAGCTCTCAGAGTAGACCAAAGGTTTCAGTGAGTTCCTGGGGAGGAACTGTCTGAAGGGGAGGCATTATAGGCTGTTCTGCGTGGAGAAATACATTAGAAGACGACCAAATGCATCAAACAAGAGTTAAGTAAAACGATCATCTGTTTCAGATTTGAGTGGTTGCAAAATTCAGTTTCTATAAAGGATGGCACTTAAACATCAGTCCACTTACATCTCATCTAATAACTAAGAATAAAAATGAGATACAAACCTGCTAAATTACATTAGTTCTAATTGTGATTCTACCCCTGGTTTGCTATGCTGGTTCCTTGGCAATGTACACATAGTATAAATTGAGTGGTTTCAGTTAATTTTCCAAAGAACAGCAGCAACTATTACAAATGTAAAGTCAACTTGGTAAAGAGGAAAAAATCAGACACAGAAATTTTGTGAGGGCAACCCCTAAAAGAATGACTTTGTTTTCCAACCACAATTTTACAGGTAACTTTTATTTCAATATGTTGTTTCTTTCTTCATTTACTATGTTTTCATAATCATAATAATCTACTTCGTAGGGAAGGCTGAAATACTACTTTCAAGGTACTTTTGGATCTCAAAAGGCTATCAATCAACAAATGGCAATTGAACATATGTGTGTGCATATGTGGGAGCCGGTGCTGGGTACTGAGAAGGATGCTTAAAATTTGAGACATTGTATCTCTGCCCTCAAGGAGCCAAAAGTTCTCTGTGCATGAAAATAGAGCTTAAAGTACCAAGTACTGAATGAATGCTAAAGACAACATATATTCCTGGGAGGCAGAAGAAAACAGAGAGAAAAGAGAGGAAAGAAAATAAGCAGAAAAGGCTCTCTAAGTATTGTAGAAATCCATGCTTCTCAAACATCTCAAATATTATAAGCATAAAGAAGAATCTTTTATTTTTTCATGATATTATGTATGAAATAAAATTTGGACCACTAAGATTATCCCATCAACCTGCTCTTTTCAGGGTGGTTTAGATACAAGATATAACAGAGTAAAAATGCAATCCTATTAATAATCAAGAAATAAAAATCATTTTTAGTATTTGAATGTTCTTATGAGAATTTCCCACAATACCATTTAAAGCTACAAAGAGTTTGCTCCTTTACACCACTTATAGCCTATTAAACAAGTACTCTAGATAAACGTAATTAAAGACATGAAAGTAATACACATATATTGATTTCAACTACAAAACCATTAAGAGAATTCCAAGGTAATATTTTGCTAAACATCTGGTGATTTATTTTATTCTACATTATCACAGTTTACAAGATTCAGGATCTATTAGGAAAAGTAGATCTGAGACCATCATTTCCAGAATAAATAAAGAGAAATCTGACATCTGGTTATCATTTCCCTACTATCTTCATTATATCTCATGACCATAGCAATCATTATTATCTGGAAAATTCTTATTCATTCAATCATATTTATCAAGCATCTACTATGTTAGCAGGCAATGAGGGCTCAAAGGGATAAGAGAGCCTAGAAATCACAATTAGGAAGGATAAATAGATACATAAACAAATTATCATGAAATAATATAACCACACTATTGAATCTAAGTACATCTAATATACAATGGTACCCCAGGTTTCTATCTCCAGGGGTTTATTGGATATTTCCACTTGCATTTTCCAGCCTGAACACAAAATCTGTCTTGAAATACACCTTGCAAACTTTCCTATTTCAGATAGTTGTACCATAATTCTAGCTAGCCAGGTGCATATCTTCAGAATCATACTTCGCTGTACCCTAATCGTTCATATCTAATTTGTTCCCATATCTTTTTATTCTCCCTTTTTAATATTTCTCACTTGCTTTTTTCTCTTCCTGTCCTCACAAACAATGCCCTTATCCAGGTTTCAATCACCTCAGAATAAAATTATAGCTATAGTGTTCCATGTTACCTCCCATTTAAGTATTTAATAATGCATTTAATAATGCACACATATCACTTTGCTCATATAATTATCCTGTTCAAAAACTTTAGTGGTCCCCCAGTTTACAGCTATTAGCAGGAATAAACTCCCTGTGTTTGAATCCTGGCTCCAACATTTATAAACTGTGTGACTTTGACCAAGTTATGAAACTCCTTAGTACCCCACTTAACTTTCAGATAAAATGAGAATAATTATAGCACTTATTTCCCTGGGTTGTTGTGCAGTTTAAATGAGCTAATTTTTATAAAGCACTTAGAATTAAGTATGTTACATAGCGAATGTTTTAATTGTGATTTCTAACTAAAAATAATTTTAAAATTTGGCCTTTGATAAGGCTCTTATACTCTCTGGATCTCAGCTTCTCATCTGTGTAACTGGTTTGCAGGTGATTGCTAAACTTGGAGAAGTCACATGTCAAGCACCTGGCTCACAGGATGTACTAGGTTATGTGCTGGTTATTATTGCAATTTACAGGTACTCAAGGCCCTCAGCCCAACAATGAAGACTTGGCACAAATTGTTTTCATTTTTCGTCTCTTAATTCTCATAAAGTAAAATCGTCACTCTACAATCTCCTCTGCATGTGCTGCCCTTTTAGTTCCACTGTTTCCACACTCTGAATATCCTTTTACTTATTCTCCCTTTCATCCAAATTCTACCGATTGTTCAAATCTCCACTCAAGGCTTACACATTCTCAGTGAAGTTTTCTCTGTACACTGATTCCCCAAGACTTTCTCTCCTTAAACTTACAACACTGTTTTGCCCACTTTGAAAGAGTTTTATTATATATTTATAACTTGGCCACTTAGCACTTTGGGTCTTTTCACTGTAGCAGCATGGGCACCAGGCCAGCACCACTGAATACAGGAGGTAGAGACAAAGGTGAGATGCCAGGGGTGGACAGTGGTTGGGGTTTGGGGCTGGTGTATAATCAGCAGGTCTCCAGAGCCCGGCCGCAGAGGGGAAAGGCATAATTACAGATAAGCAGCAGAAGAGCAAGCCTGAACTGATGCGTTAGACCCAGTTTCCACAGCTTTCTCCCGTACCCACTGGCAGACGTTACTAAAATTAGGTAGGAACACTCAAAAGACTCTTAGGAGGCACAGTGAGGATGCGGGACCCTTTCTGAAAGACTGGGAGTCATTCTCCCTACTTCTATTGGTTTTACAGCCCAACATCTCCATAGAATTTCACTCTGTGCGATCTCCTGAGTGGTTATCAGTTGCATTTATAGGTACGTATATAATATTCCTACAATCACATTTTAGACACCCTCCTTTTGAATCCTTGCATCTCCTCCATCATAATTTCTGACACACTCTTTACTTGTGGAATTAGGTTGGTAATAGGTTGAGTCAAATAAAATTACCAATATGTGACTATTTTTGACCTACAAAAATGAAGTTTGACTGAATATTTTTACTTAGCCTTTTTCATGATGTTTTACTTAAACACAAACAAACAAAACTTTACTATCTTGGTTCATTTATAATGCTGAATAAAATAATTCCCAATATTTTCCCCTTTATTCTAGTATTAGCTATTCTGGGAGTTTTCTAAAATCAAAAAACCTTTTTGCAATCATGAGAAATAACAGGTACTATCACTTCTGTCTTTTATGTATAGTAATGAAGTCCATGTATATCCCATTGACTTACTGGCTGCTCAGTGATGTCATGCTTACTTACCATATATTGTGAAAACTTTTATGTAAAACCTTAATACCTAAATCAACATTTGGTTGTTCCTAGTAGAATCAGCTTTAGCACACCGCGGGTCAGGGCATAGGCTCTGGTATTCAACTTTCTGGGGCTCAAATCCTACTCTACTAGTTAGCGATGTAATGACCATGGGCAAGTTATTTATCATTCTATGCCTCAGTTTCCTCAGTGTTACAATGGAAATAATATTACTACTTATCTTACAGGATCAAATGAGCTAATATACATAAAACTTCTAAGAGTTGTATCTTGTTCATAGCAAAACTTTAATGAAGGCTACCTATTATGAGCTTAACATACAAACATGGTAAAAAGGAAGTCAGTGAACCTAGGATATCTCATTTTTAAAATACTTTCAAAGGAAACGAAATACTTAATTTTCCTGAAGCGGTAAAATGTGCCCTAGCAAAAAAATATATCCACGAAGGTGTATCTATTCCCTTTTGTCATATTTGACCAACAAACATCACTGTGTGATCTGAATTATTTCAAGTAGAATTGACTTACTATCCTAACATACTCAAAAATAAACTGGATAAGATAATTCAATATATTGTCCAATAAATGCAGCCTGTCAATATCCAGAGTGCCTTACTTAGACATACACTTCTTAGGCAACAACTCTGTTACATAGAAACTTTCCTGTGACTAGTATTTTTTATAAAACAACTAGATAGAGTATTCTCTTTTCATGGATTTAAGCTTTTATTGATATTTTTTTCTGGCCACACTGACATCTCTCATTTCCCTACCTTAGCAGTCATCCTTGGTCAATATCTGAATATAGAAATATAATTTCAGACTTCGAAGATAATGACTTTTACCTGTGGTAATTAGATTAAAAATGTTTAACAATAGTTGCACAACTTTGTGGATGGGAATTGATTAGGCAGGAAATTTTCTTTGTGTATAGGATACCCCAGATTTACATTCAACCCAAAGCAGCAAGATGGATAATTTTGGTTGAAAAGCATTTAACCCAGTAAACATTTGCAATTTGGAGGACCAAGCATGAGATGGTATTTCATTTATCAAAATTAATTTCATACCTGACTTTAAATATTTTAATCCCTTGTTTTAAAACGTTCATTTTTTATAGGCTTAAAATAAAATCCATTTCTTTTTTGTTCCATGATACCTGAAAATTAATATAACACACCCTGACTATAATGACTTCCTTTGTATGGTGAAATAGAGAGGAAAGGAAACAAAGAAAAACTTTCTAAAACATTATTGCTGTGTTTATTTTAATAAGTAATATAGAATAACCTATTAAATGCATGGACTTTTTAATACTTGAACTGACATACTGGTGATATCAATAGCCACCTATAAATGACATGGACGTTTCTTAGATATACAATAAAGCACCAAGGGATTTTAGGACATTTAAATACATTTTTATAAAGGCAAATTGACTTCTAGAGAGAAATTTTTATAAGAGTGGTATATTCTGCATTATTTTAAATGAACTATTATTTGCAGCATATTTGTATCAATGAGTTATGTTTATAATCATCACCCTAATAATCATAATACTGATTATGATGACAGAGTTCATCATAAGAGCTAATTTCAACATGTACTTTAATCCATGCAACTATCTCTAGATTTCTGTATTAAAATCATCACAATCATTGACCTATTCAAATTCACCAAATATTTATTAAATATCTATCTAAAAGGCAATACTCAAAAGGAAAACCATCGGATAGTCTGCTAAAGTAAAGACTAAATTATTGTTTAAAAGATAAATTCAGCTACCCTGTATATTTTCTGTGGCAGAAGAAACAATTTATTTGGAAATTGAGTCTTACATGTCATTTTGCCATCAACTGTTTCATGTGGCATAAAATAATAAAACCAAATAAGCCAATATTTAAAGATCTTCAGCAGGGATGTGGAATGGATTAACAAGATTATAGCTTACTCTTGGGCCATTTGCATGGTTTAACAATATTTGAATTGTTTAATACAGGCTACTATGTGGGTGCACGTTATCACTAAAAAAAGTTTCTCTACCGCCACAGCTCTGTATGCAAAATATTTTTGTTGCTTTGGGTGAAAAGGAGAGGGGTCATTTCAAACCACAACCCTTACTGAAAATAATATTCAAAGTGCATAATTAACTCAATCAGGAGTGTTATTAAATACATAGTTTGCATATTGGTAGAGCTAGATGATTTTATCTGTGTGTGTATGCATGTTCCTATCCGTGCATTTTTCCTCATTTTCCAGAACTTCCAGGTGATTTATTACCTATGGCTAAGCTGACTACTTATCCATCCTAAGTTCATGCCATCTAGAATGGGGTTGTAGCTGGGGGTGCTGCCCAGCCAGCCACTATATTCTGACAACCCTTCCCTGCCCTCCCCTCACCAACACTGTGGTCATGTGGCTTGTTGTTGCCAATTTTGTAGGAGCAGAAGTGGTCTGCATCATTTCTGACCTGGACTTTTAAGAAATGGGTGAAGTTTTCTACTCTCATTTTCCCCCCTTTTGTGGGCTAGAAGCAGAGGATTCGGAAGCCACATGGGATGACAGAGGCATTCAAGGGGAAAGAGCCTGGATCCTTGAATCACATGAAGGAAGATGTCCCACCAATTTAAAAAAAATAAAAAAAAAAAAACAAGTATTCATATCCAAGTTATTTTTTCTCTCCTGCAGAGAATCTTTATCAAAATAATTTAACTTTTCTTATTACCATGATCACAAATTTATTAAGAATGAAGGTGATTTATTCAATGGTGTCTTTTGGTGACAGACTGTAGGTAAAGATACCAATCATAGCCAAAAATCTAAAAGGAATTTGTGAATTTTCTGACAAAATCACCCTTATAAAGCCTGGCACACATCCAGAAATAGATTTTTAAAGGCCTCAAGTAGTCAAAATAAATGAACAACACAAACTCTTAGTGCCAATGACAGGGCTTTATGCAAGTGGGAATCTATAAGTCCCTAACTCTGGGTCTATTTACTCTTATCTTACAGACCAGTTTAACAAGAGCATTATCTGGTTTTCCAGTCTGTGACACACAAGAATTTGCAGACACACTAATAGCAGCAAGAAATGGAAACGGATAAATTAACATGTAAGAAAAAGAAGAAAACTACAAAAATAGAGAGAAATTTTCAAAAACTATGACAGAGTCATAGTAGAGAGAACACAACAATACAAATAACTATGTTCAAGTTAACTCTATGTTTATTTTCACTTATATCCAACTTGGAATTTAGAATATAACCATAAACAGAGTAAGATGCATATAAAGTAATCTATTGGCAACAG